>NW_027397150.1:1513614-1543950 GCF_003265705.2 Callorhinus ursinus
AGCAGGGAGGACATTAGGAGAAGGAAGGGAACAA
Source organism: Callorhinus ursinus (assembly GCF_003265705.2). NCBI lineage: Eukaryota > Metazoa > Chordata > Mammalia > Carnivora > Otariidae > Callorhinus > Callorhinus ursinus. Next base: position 1,513,649 of record NW_027397150.1, read on the forward strand.
TGAAGGGGGGGAATCGGAGGGGGAGACGGACCTTGAGAGATTACGGACTCTGAGAGACAAACAGGGTTTTAGAGGGGAGGGGGGTGGGGGGGATGGGTAAGCCCGGTGATGGGTATTAAGGAGGGCACGTACAGCATGGAGCACTGGGTGTTTACGAAAACAACAAATCATGGATCACCACATCAAGAAACTAATGATATATTGTGTGGTGACTAACAAAATAAAAAAAAAAGTTTGTATTTTTATACTAAACATTAGCCTTATTGTTAATTTCCTATATGTGCATGGCATCTATTGCTGTATTCTCTCTTCTGTTACAATTATTTACATGTATATGTTGTTATCCTGTAACTATGGTATCTAGATTAATGTAGATTTATGGTAAACCTTGATAGTCTCCTTTTTAATTATGGTTTTGTTAGTTCTAAGTCTTTTGCATTTACATATAAATTTTAAATTGACTTGTCAATTTCTATTTTTAAAAGCCTTCTGGAATTTTGGTTGAGATTATTTAAATTTATTCACTAACTTAGGGAGAACTGACAACAATTACTCTCCAATCCGTGTGCATCACACATATCCTCACATATTCACGCCTTTAATTCCTTTCAGCAATATTTTATAGTTTTCTGTGCTGAGGTCTTCACCTACTTGTAGAAATTATATTTTGATAAAAATTACACATTGTTTCCATTTCTAACGGTTTGGTAATATTTGAATACAATAAGTTTGCATTCTGGAAACATGCTAAATTTACTTTTAATTCTAGCACATTTTCTACTGATTTCTCTGACTTTTCTCCATACACAAGCAGATCATATCTGAACAAAGGCAAGTTATGTTTATTCCTTTACCGTCTTAATGCCCTTATTATTTTTTCCTTGTTGCACTGGTTGGAAACGGCAGACAATGTTGACTGTAAGTGACAAAAGAAGGTGCTTTTGCCTTACCCTCATTCTGACAGACAACACACTCAGTGTTTCACAATTACGGTTATGCCTGTCATTTGAAACAATTCTTCTATGCTAGGTTGCCAGTTTTTTTCATAAACCAGGGCTAAATTTGGCCTTTTTCTTAATTGAGTTAATCATAGGACTTTTCTCTTTTACATATATGGCATATATGGTGAATTTCATTGTTTTTCAAAGGATAAACCTTTTATTACTTGAAAAAAACTTGTTCGTTGTGTAGGATACATTTTGTGTATATATATTTTTTAAAGTTTCCTGACCCTACATCCTCCAGAACTCCTTAGATCTCAAACAAGCCCCAGTTAGGGTGATGATGATAGCATCCTCTTTATGCCCTTTACGTATACACACACACACACAAAAATTTATATGTATGTTTTATATATACATACATAAGTTCTTTTCAGGAGGCTCCCTCACCCAGCACAGAACCCAACGTGGTGCTTGAACTCACAACTGAGATCAAGACCTAAGCTGAAACCAAGAGTGAGATGCTTAATTGACTAAGCCACCTAGGCACCCCCATTCTGTGTATTTTAATTCCTAGCATTTTTAAATGAGTTTTGCATGTGTTTGGAGGGTTTATTTTATTTTATTTTATTTTATTATGTTATATTAGTCACCATACACCATTAGTTTTTAATGTAGTGATCCACGCTTCATTGTTTTCGTATAACACCCAGTGCTCCATGCAGTACACGCCCTCCTTAATACTCATCACCAGGCTGACCCATCCCCCCTCCCCCCTCCCCTCTAAAACCCTGTTTCTCAGCGTCCATCGTCTCTCATGGTTCATCTCTCCCTCCAATTCCCCCCCTCATTGTTCCCTTCCTTCTCCTACTGTCCTCCCTGCTATTCCTTATGTTCCACAGATAAGTGAAACCATATGATAATTGACTTTCTCTGCTTGACTTATTCCACTTAGCATCATCTCCTCCAGTCCCATCCATGTGGATGTAAAAGTTGGGTAGTCATCCTTTCTGATGGCTGAGTCATATTCCATTGTATATATGGACCACGTCTTCTTTATCCATTCATCTGTTGAAGGGCATCTCAGCTCTTTCCACAGTTTGGCTATCGTGGGCTTATCTTATACAATAACGATGCAACTGTAGAAAGAGAAATTAGAGAAACGATTCCATTGACAATAGTACCAAAAACCATAAGACACCTCAGAATAAACCTAACAAAGAGGTAAAGGACCTATACTCTAGGAACTACAGAACACTCATGAAAGAAATTGAAGACAACACAAAAAGATGGAAAAACATTCCACGCTCATGGATTGGAAGAATAAACATTGTTAAAATGGGTGGGGGGATGGGTTAGCCTAGTGCTGGGTATTAAAGAGGGCACGTATTGAATGGAGCACTGGGTGTTATATGCAAACAATGAATCATGGAACACTACATCAAAAAAATATTAAAAAAAAAAGAAAAAATGTCTATGCTACCCAGAGCAATCTATACCTTCAATGCCATCCCAATCAAAATTCCAATGACATTTTTAAAAGTGCTAGAACAAACAATCCTAAAATTTGTATGGGATCAGAAAAGATCCCAAATGGCCAAGGAAATGTTGAAAAAGAAAAAGCTGGGGGCATCACATTGCCCGATTTCAAGCTATATTACAAAGCAGTGATTACCAAGACAGCATGGTACTGGCACAAAAACAGACATATAGACCAATGGAACAGAATAGAGAGCCTAGATATGGACCCTCAACTCTATGGTCAAATGATCTTTGACAAAGCAGGAAAAAAACATGCAATGGAAAAAAGACAAGTCTCTTCAATAAATGGTGCTGGGAAAATTGGACAGCCACATGCAGAGAATGAAACTCGACCATTCTCTGACACCATACACAAAGATAAACTCAAAATGGATGAAAGACCTCAATGGGAGACAAGAATCCATCAAAATCCTAGAGGAGAACATAGGCAGTAACCTCTTTGACATCGGCCACAGCAACTTCTTTCAAGATTCATCTCCAAAGGCTAGTGAAACAAAAGCAAAACTGAACTTTTGGGACTTCATCAAGATAAAAAGCTTCTACACAGCAAAGGAAACAGTCAACAAAACAAAGAGGCAACCCACAGAATGGGAGAAGATATTTGCACATGACACTACAGATAAAGGGCTGGTATCCAAGATCTATAAAGAACTTCTCAAATTCAACACCCAAAAAACAAATAATCAAGTCAAAAAATGGGCAGAAGACATGGACACATCTCCAAAGAAGACATACAGATGTCTAAGAGACACATGAAAAAATGTTCATCATCATCATTAGCCATCAGGGAAATTCAAATCAAAACCACACTGAGATACCACCTTACACCAGTTAGAATGGCAAAAATGGACAGGGAAAGAAACAACAAATGTTGGAGAGGTTGCAGAGAAAGGGGAACCCTCTTACACTGTTGGTGGGAATGCAAGTTGGTACAGCCACTTTGGAAAACAGTGTGGAGGTGCCTCAAAAAATTAAAAAGAGAGCTACCCTATGACCCAGCAATTGCACTACTGGGTAATTACCCCAAAGACACAGATGTAATGAAAAGAAGGGTCACATGTACCCCAATGTTCATAGCAGCAATGTCCACAAGAGCTAAACTGGAGGGATATTTTTCTTTCATTTTAGTGTGTGTGTGTGTGTGTTATGTAGACAGTCTGATTTTGGATTTGAATAAAGCTGACCTCAAAGTGGAAAATACTCATTTCCTCTCTCATCTAGAAGCTTATGAGGAATTTATACAAGTGATTCATTAACCATTTGATAGGATTTGCCAGTGATGCCATTGAGAGCCCTGCAGTATTCTTTGTGGGGAAGATTTTTGATACAGGGCAATTCGGATTTCACAGTTTTTCTTGGGCCAGATTCGATCATCTGACTTCCAAAGGTTTTTATCAACTTCATGTAAGTGGGTAAATTGGTTGACACAGTTTCTCATAAGGCTCCTTCCTTAATCTTATTTATGCAGTCTGTAGTGATGTTCCTGCTTTATCCTTTCCTGGTTAAGTCAGACTACAAGTTCGCCAACAATTTTTTTTTTTTTTTAAAGCTTTTGGTCTCGTTGATTTGGTTTCCTATTCCATCCATTTCATCTTTCATCTTGTTTTCTTTTATTCAATTTGGCTCTAATTTCCTTTTTAGCTTCTTAAAGTGGAGGCTTAGATCATTGAATTTGGACTTTTCTTTACCATTTACACATTACCATCTTTAAGCATTCAAAGCTATAAAATTCCAAGAACTGCTTTAGCTCCATCACACAAGCTTTTATATCTTGCATTTTTCATTTTCATTCAGTTCAAAGTACGTCCCAATTATCCCTGTGATTTCTTCTCTGACCTCTAAAATGGCCAAAAACATGTTGTTTACTTTGTGGATTTTGTGATATACACTTCATATGTATTTTCACATGCATTTCCAGTACTTATTTCTAATATAATTCCATTATGATCACAGAAGAAACTGATTTTAATTTTTCAATTTAAGCTTTGTTTTAAAGCCCAGAAAATGGTCTTGGTGAATGTTTCACGAACACTTGAATGTGTATTCTGCTGTTCTTAGATGAAGTGCTCTATAAGTAGCAATTAGGTCAAATTGGTTGGTTCAAGTGTCCCATATTTTTACTGATTTTGTGCCTACTTGTTAACGATTATTGAAAGAATTGTTGAAATCTCCAAGGATAATTGTGGCTCTATTCTACTTTCAATTCTGTCCATTTTTCTACCATGGGTTTTGAAGCTCTATTACATGTGTGCCCGTGTAAGGCTGTTACATCTTCCTGATGGCTTGCCTCGCTATTGTGAAATATCCCTATGTCTGATAATCTCAAAGATGATCACTATACTATAGTTTTTGCACAGCACATTTTTCATCATTTTAATTTTTATCTGAAGTATATTTCTTTTTGTGTGTGTTTACAGTAGTCACCATACAGTACATCATTAGTTTTTGATGTAGTGGTCCACGCTTCATTGTGTATAACGCCCAGTGCTACAGAAAGCACACAGTTAAGTCTTTTTCCTCACAAACTCTCCATTTTAACTGGAGTGTTCATAGCAATTAGGTTTAATGTAATTATCAATACAATTAGGTTAAATAGAACAAAATGGTAGCCCATCTCCTCTTTGTTCCATTTTTCCCCCTTATTCTGACTTATTTGAATTAATCATGTTTTATGATTCCATCTTATTGGCAATATTGGTTCTTTCCATTATAATTCTTTTTAAATTTTTTATTGTTATGTTAATCACCACACATTACATCATTAGTTTTTGATGTAGTGTTCCATGATTCATTGTTTGTGCAAAACACCCAGTGCTCCAGGCAGAACGTGCCCTCTTTAATACCCATCACCAGGCTAACCCATCCCCCCACCTCCCTCCCCTCTAGAACCCTCAGTTTGTTATTCAGAGTCCATCGTCTCTCATGGTTCGTCTCCCCCTCCGATTTCCGCCCCCTTCATTCCTTTTTTCTCCTTAACATATGTTGCATTATTTGTTTCAGAGGTAGAGATCTGTGATTCAACAGTCTTGCACAATTCACAGCGCTCACCATAGCACATACCCTCCCCAATGTCTATCACCCAGCCACTCCATCCCTCCCACCCCCCAACTCCAGCAACCCTCAAAGATTAAGAATTCCTCATATCAGTGATGTCATATGATACGTCTTTCTCTGATTGACTTATTTTGCTCATTATAACATCCTCCAGTTCCATCCACATCGTTGCAAATGGCAAGATTTCATTCCTTTTGATGGCTGCATAATATTCCAGTGTGTGTGTGTACCACATCTTCTTTATCCATTCATCTGTCGATGGACATCTTGGCTCTTTCCACTGTTTGGCTATTGTGGACATTGCTGCTATAAACATCGGGGTGCATGTACCCCTTCGGATCCCTACATTTGTATCTTTGGGGTAAATACCCAGTAGTGCAAGGTAATATTGCCTTTTTTTTTAAGATTTTATTTATTTAAGAGAGAGAGAGAGAGAGAAAATGAGAGAGAGAACACAAGAGAGGGGAGGGTCAGAGGGAGAAGCACACTCCCTGTTGAGCAGGGAGCCTGATGCGAGGCTCAATCCTGGGACTCCAGGATCATGACCTGAGCCAAAGGCAGTCGCTTAACCAACTGAGCCACCCAGGTGCCCCGGCAATAGTGGCTTCTTAACTATACTACTTGTTTCACATTTTAGTGGTTGCTCAGAGTTTATACTATGCACCCTCGTCAGTACACCTACATAAACATAATACCACATCACACACAACATAAGATCTCAAGTGTCCTTCCCTTTCCTGTTGTGTGTTTTCTATAGTTCTGCATGTCTTAAACTTCACCATACATTTTTTAAAGAAAATTTACAATAAGGTGTGTATCCTATTCACACAAATTTACTACTTCTGACATATGTATATGTGTGTGTGTGTGTGTGTGTATTTTGTATACATCCACATTTCCATTAGGGATGATTTTCCTTCTGTCCAAAGAATTCAATGTTTCTTGTGGTACAGGTCTGTTGGTAATAAATTCTTAACTTTGGTTTGTCTGAAAAATTATTTAGCCTCATTTTTCTAGTCCTATTTTCTCTGAATATAAAATGAAGCTAACAGACTTTGTCATTTAACAAAGCATATTGTTCCATTGTCTTCTGACTTTCATTATTTTTGACCAGAAATCAGAATTTTTTTCTATACTCCCATGTACATAATTTCTATTTCCTTTTTCAAATTTTTATTTAAATTCCAGTTAGTTAGCATAGTGTAATATTGGTTTCAGGAGTAGAATTTAGTGACTCATCACTTACATTTAATACCCAGTCTCACCATGAATGTCTGCCCTTAGTACCCATCCCCCTTCCACCTCCCTCCATCAACACTCAGTTCATTCTCTATCATTAAAAGTCTGTTTTCCCTTTTTTCCTTCCCATATGTTCATCTGTTTTGTTTCTTAAGTTCCACATGAGTGAAATCATATGGTATTTGTCTTTCTCGGACTTATTTGGTTTAGCATAATACACTCTGGCTTCATCCACATTGTTGCAAGTGGCAAGATTTCATTCTTTTTTAAGGCTGAGTGATTCCATTGTATATATATACCACATCTTCTTTATCCATTCATCAGTCGATGGACATTTGGGCTCTCTCCATAGTTTGGCTAGTGTTGATAATGCTGTTATAAACTGGTGTACGTGTGCACCTTCGAATCTGTATTTTTGTGTCTTTTGGGTAAATACCTAGTACTACAAATATAACTACCCCATGATCCAGCAATTGCAACTTTTAACGTTTCCTTCATCACCAGTCTCAGCAATGTGATTTGGATGTGCCCTGGGGTGGGTGGGGTGTATGTGTATCCCTTACTTGTAATTCCTTGTTATATGGGTTTAATTTTTTATCCAATTTTAAAATGGCATTGCTGTTATGTATCCAGATATTTTTACTGTCCTCTTCACTCTCTCGTCTTTCCTTCTGGGATTCTAATTGCCTTTACATGGGGGGGTGCTAGGCTTTTTCCACAGGTTACTAAAGTAGTTTCCAAACTCTTATTTATAGCTCTCTTTTAGCTGATTTCTACTGCTCTTTCTTCACATTCAGTGATCTTCTCTTCTACAGTTTCCCATTTATTAACCTTATCCAGTGAAATTCATTGCAGATCATGTATTTCCTCTTACATTTAGAAGGTACATCTGCTTTCTTTTTGATCTTCCCTTCTTCTCATTACATCTGTGTTTTATTTTAATCCTTGGATGTACCCACAGTATTTGTGATAGGTTTAACATCCTTGTTAGCTCATTCCATTCTATTTTTCATTTCTTCTGATTTTTTTCTGACTGTGACATTTTTCCACTTCGTGTATCTTCTAGTAGCACTTTAGTGAATGCTGAAGATTTTGAATTTTAGGTGTAGAATGCTACAGTTTTTCTGGTTTACCTTTTTATATTTTATTATGCTAATCACCATACATTACACATCATTAGTTTTTGCTGTAGCGTTCCATGATTCCTTGTTTGCATATAACACCCAGTGCTCCAGTCAATACGTGCCCTCTTTAAAACCCAGCACCAGGCTAACCCATCCCCCCACCCCCTCCCCTCCAGAACCCTCAGTTTGTTTCTCAGAGTCCATAGTCTCTCATGGTTCATCTCCCCCTCTGACTTCCCCCCCTTCATTTTTCCCTTCCTACTTTACCTTTAAAGAGCTTTGAACTTTTTCTGTTATATAAATAGGTTATTTGTGGACCCTATTAAGTTCTGATAGGCAGGTCTCCTTAGCCTTCAGTTTAAGGTTAGGAGTAGCCCTATTCCTAAGATACGGTCCTACTGGAGTCTTAGCAGAGGACCCAGGATGCTAAGCTTCTCTACTTGGTCAGACACCAATGTCTAACAGCCAAGTGCAAACTTCACCATCCATTTAGCTCCCATTCCCCTATAGTTGTTTTGTGCCAGCCTTACAGAGCCTGGTCCCACATATGTGTAGCTTGGCATTCAGCCCAAGACCAAGAGATGCTTATGCACCTTTCTGGGGCTCCTATTTTGTGTGGCTTCCCCCTCCACACACTGCCCCACAATTTCCAACCATGCCATCAGCTCTTAATTTCTATTTTCAATCTCCTCAGCTCAGTAAGACCCTGTCTTCTGCTTAGACTTCACTTTCCTATCTCTTGCCAAGTACCTTTAGGCAAAAGGCCAGGGTAATCACGGAGCTTAATATTTGTGTTTATCTTCCCTCAAGAGTCAGTCTTTCACTGTCCCTTCTCCAAAATCTGAAGAGATTCATATTTTTTTTCTACTTTGTAATTTTTTATGCTGCAAGGACTAATCAAGTAGTCGTTATTACCTCCTGCCTGACTGGAAGCAGTGATATATAATTGATTGTACACTTTTGTGTGCCATTTATCAATTTGCTGCCCCTCAATTTCAAATTTCCCTTCATTGCTTACTCTGAAGAAATTGAACTGGGCCTCTGACAAGCAGCATGTTGGGCTCTGTCTGGGACAGGGCCCTGCAGATATATTGCAGGAGCAAGGGACTTCCCTCCCAGGGCCCCATGCGCTCCATTTGGCAGGCTTCTTTAGCGTGGGCTGGCTTCACCAGCACCCAGGTCTTACAACACGGGTGGCTTCTCTAGCATCCAGCTCCTGTGGTCATAGCAAATCAAGAGCACCCAGAAATAAGCAGTTTCCCTCAGCATCCCTCTTTGCATAGTGAAGTGCTTCGGAAGAGACATCATTCTTGGAACAACTTTCCCCAGCATGCTAGAGGGCAAATTTCTGGCAAATTCCAAAGTGAGTCACAGTAAGTCAATATCGGGCCCTTGCCAATAAGGTCCAGATCTTAACCCTCATACAGGAAGGGTTGCCTCTTCCCCGAGTGCTTGCTGAGTTTTTAATATTCATCTTTATTAAATTTTCCTCAATGCACACATGAGGTTCTGAATCAGAACAGATTTCTTATTATGCTCCCTGCACAATCAACAGTCAGAATGACATTGGAGCATTAGTCTCCCCACATTTGCAATCCTGCATAGCTGTGTGATAAGAGCCAGATGGAAAATATATCCTTACAAGTGGCACACTTAGTCTGGATTCAAGAGGTGAAGAAATAGAAACGTCCTCCATTTGTAACAGGGAAAGACTAGTCTTTCTCTGAGTGTCTCCTTGGAGACAGGATGCAAAGGATCTTTAATCCTTTGTTATGTAAATAAATCTCTCCAGGAGGAAGATAAACTCAGTGTCTATGGCTTTTGCAACTTAGAAAATTTCTTCAGAGCTCCAAGCTCCACCCCTTTTGAAATATAAACAAGCAGGCAGCTAATACTCTAACTCAGGTGCCTAACCAAAACCAAAATGAAAACCAAAACCAAAAAACTACCTTTGGCTCTGGGGAAGATAAGAGCATATTTATTGCATAGAAGCAATTAGCTCCACCATTAGAGAAACAAATGGCTGCAGATCTAATCCTCATTGTATGGAAAAGATAAAATGTTTCTAGGGGAAATAGAAGCCAACCCTCTGCTCTTATAATGTATACATTTCCATGGCTCAGGAACACTAAAATTCCTGAGAAAATCTGTCTTCCCACACTACCCTATCTTAGGCCGGGGGATATAGGGGCAGTTCCTTTTATCTGCCATTCCTATGTTCTTCAGGATGATATTTACTAATCGCTATCACTATCTCATCGCTCCAGTTCCTTGAGGTTAATAATTCTTTATATTAAACTCCCTATTCTAATTACTGTGTCACAGGTCTTCGAATTAGACCCTGACTGATGGAGAATTAGGATTTACCCTCCCGTTCACGTCTTGCTAAGCACCTATAGTAATTGCCACTTTCTGTTCAACAGATCCAATTTCTACAATCTCATCAATATAGTTGACAAGTGTGAGGTTTTATGAAATGTTATGACAAGCAAAATTTCTGTGGTCTATGTAACAACAGGGAGAAGGATGGTCCCAGCTTTACAGCAAGACAATGCAAATAATACCGTTGGCCCTCCCAAATAAAAGCAACTGCTTCCGGTTACCTTTAAACTTGGTATGTAGATAAATTCTTTATCCAGGTCAATAGTTACATACCAAATAACATGTCAGTTCATTCCAGCAAAGATAGGACACCTGGGGGCAAGAACTACAATTGAGGTCACAAGGTGATTAGGTTTACAATAGCCCACACTCATTCTCTAATATACATCTGACTTCTTCACGGGCCAAACAGGAAAACCTAAGTGGAGATAGGATGTGTATTACCATCCCTGTTTCTTTCAAATCTTTTACAGTGCCATGAATCTCTACAATTTCCATAGTAATACAATATCGCTCTTTATTTACTATCTCGGTAAGAAGAATACTTGCTACTAAAAGGGTATATCGGGGAGCCCCTCTGGGTACTCTGCCAATTGCTAAGTGTATCTACCTTCATTCATTCACAGGGTAAGACCTGGAACCAAATGGCCCACTGCAGGTCAGACCCGAACTAACACTACATCGGTCACCTGACTTCAGTCACCACAGTAGAGTCAACCAGTTCAGACTCTCCACCAGTTTCCAAATCTACATCAATCCACAGACTCAGAGCCTCTTGATTGAAAGGGAGGGCAAGTCTCCTTGAGGAAGTATCCTGCATCATTAACATAAACACACATTGTAAATCTTCCACCAAAACTTCCCCCGCAAAGGGGACCTGTGCCCATATACTAGAGTGACCTCATTGAGGAATAGAAAATACCTGGACCTTTGAAGGACTACTTGATGTGGACCCTGAATTGACACCAATATCTTGAGACCCAAAATCTCACCATGGTTCACCAATCAAAATGGGGGCTCACAGTGGTCACATGGACAAAATGGCATGCTCCAAGGATGTCAGTCAGGCTCTTTCCCCAGCTACCTAAGCATTTGTTCAGAGGTCCATGAACAAAGTGGCCATATTGGCAGGGGTGGCCTCAACAATATGGATGCCCCCTTACCAAGACTGACCTAACACAATTGTCAAACATCTGATCTGCCAAGAACACAGACCAATCCACAGCCCTAAGTGTGGCACCATTCCTTGTTAAAAAATAAGCAAGCAAACACAAACACCAACCTAGTGGCAGGTTAATCGTATTGGACTTCTTCCATCATGGAAGGGGCAGAAATTTGTCTTTGCCGGGATAGGCACACATTCTGAAAATGGATTTTCTTTCCCTGCCTATAATGCTTCTGCCAGCATCTGCCAGCATGCTATCTGTGGAGACTCAAAATGCCTTAACCACCATCACAGCATTCCCCAGCATTACAGCTGATCAAGACACTCATTTCACAGTTAAGGAAGTACAGCTCTAGACTCATGTTCATGAAACTAGTCTTACCACATACTCCATCATCCAGAAATAGCTGATGTATTGGAAGGATGAATAGCCTACTAATGACAGGGTTACATCACCAGTTGAGAAATACTTTGAAATGACAGAGTTCCATTCTAAAGCAAGCAGTGTACATCTTGAATCAGACAATTCTACAGCCAGAATTCATGGGTCTAGGAGTTAAAAGGAATGAAAGAAGCCACTCCTACTTTCACCTATTATATCTAATAACTCACTTGCAGAATTTTTCTTCCTATCCCAGTACCCTTGAGCTCCACTTGTCTTCGTCCCCATGGGGAAAATATTTCCACCAGGGAATAAAAAGATGAGGCCATCACCTGGCCATTTGTGGCCCCATGTTGCCTGAATCAACAAGCAATCTTATTACAATTAATTCGTTATATTAAATTTGCATATTCAAAGTACTCTGATTTCTGTCCCTTGAATGGACCACAACTGATACCCTACTTCTCTACACTAAGTATAGTGTATCATACTTTCTAAGCACTGCTGGATCTCATTTGTTTTAGTATCTTACATTTTAATATCTTATCTCAAAGTATTTTCCAATTTCTATTATTCTTTAAGCCATCAGTTATCAGGCTGTTTTAATATCCAAATGTTTAAGTATTTTTTCTAGATGTTTTACTTACAATTTAATTCCATTATGGACAGAAAACATAAATTTATTGAATCTTGTTTTACAACATGTCACGTGCTCTTGGTTCCACGTGCACTTGAAATGGTATTCTGCTATTAGTTGGAATGTTCCAAAAGTATCAATAGATTCAGTTGGTTGAAACTGGAACAGCTTTTTTAATGCTTATTTTCTGTCTACTCAATTGCTAAGAGAGAAATATTAAAATCTCCAACCAGAACTGTAGATTTATCTACTTCTCTCTTTAACTTAGGTTTAATTTTGGAGCTCTAGTATTAGGAGCTTGCACACTTAAGATTGTTAGGTCTTCTGGATGGCCTTTAATAAAATCTCCCTCTTTATGGTAATATTTTTGATACTTTATCTGATATTAACTATAAAGTACAAATGAAATAATGAAACTTGTAGATAAAATTGAAATAATTTCTTTACTACCAAAAATGCTATAGGAAGTTCTGGAAGGTATAACCACTCCAGTATAATTAGAGTTCATATTGTGTATCCTTACCCCTTTCTCTCAATTTATGTATTTCAAGTAGCTCTCTTATTAATAGCATAGAATTGTCTTGCTGGTTTTTATCCATTCTGACAATGTCTGCCTTTTCATTGACTTGGTTAGTATATTTTAGGTTGAACATAATTATTAATATTGTCAGGTTTAAGTCTACTGTTCTGCTAGGTTTTTAATTTGCCCCATTTGTTCCTCTGTCCCTCACTTTATTCTTATTTTGTGTTCTGTTTTCTCTATTGCCTTCTTAGCTATACCTCATTGCTCTATTAACACATGCATTTTTTATTTTTTAAATATTTTATTTATTTGAGAGCATGCACATGCGAGCACGAGTGGAGGGGGCAGAGGGAGAGGGAGAAGCCAAGTCCCCGCTGAGCAGGGAGCCCAGTGCAGAGCTCCATCCCCAAGATCATGACCCAAGCCAAAGGCAGACACTTAACCAAATGAGCCATCCAGGTGCCCCTTACCACATGCATTCTTAACCTATCACAATCTTTCTCAGAGTTAAAATTGACCATTTCTTGTTAAAGCCATCTCAAGAGTGTAGTTAAGTTTACCTTTCTTTGAGCTACAGTTATATGTATGACATGTACATACATTATGAGCCTCAGAATATTTTTCGCTACATATATTCCTTAAAAATCATTCAGAGAAGAAAAACAAGATATGTTATATTTACTCACTATTGGCCATTTCCAGTCATATCCATTCCTATAGCTTGCATCTAGTATCCTCTCCCTTCAACCTGAAGAACTCCTTTTAGCACACTGGTAGTATGTAAATTAGCTCAATGTTTCCTTACCTGAAAATACCTACTTCGCCTTTGTTTTTGAATGATATTTCTACTGGATATAGAGTTCTGGCTTAACACTAAAAATGTCATTTAATTGTTTACTGGTCTCGTTTCTAATTAGAAGTTACTGTCATTACACTGTTGGTGGGAATGCAGGTTGGTACAGCCACTTTGGAAAACAGTGTGGAGGTTCCTCAAAAATTTAAAAATAGAGTTACCCTATGACCCAGCAATTGCACTCCTGGGTATTTACCCCAAAGACACAGATGTAGTGAAAAGAAGGTCATATGCTCCCCAATGTTCACAGCAGCAATGTCCGCAAGAGCCAAACTGTGGAAAGAGCCGAGATGCCCTTCAACAGACGAATGGATAAAGAAGATGTGGTCCATATACACAATGGAATATGACTCAGCCATCAGAAAGGATGACTACCCAACTTTTACATCCACATGGATGGGACTGGAGGAGATGATGCTAAGTGAAATAAGTCAAGCAGAGAAAGTCAATTATCATATGGTTTCACTTATCTGTGGAACATAAGGAATAGCAGGGAGGACATTAGGAGAAGGAAGGGAACAATGAAGGGGGAGGAATTGGAGGGGGAGACAAACCGTGAGAGACGATGGACTCTGGGAAACAAACTGAGGGTTCTAGAGGGGAGGGGGGTGGGGGGATGGGTTAGCCTGGTGATGGGTATTAAGGAGGGCACATACTGCAGGGAGCACTGGGTACTATATGAAAACAATGGATCGTGGATCACCACATCAAAAACTAATGATGTACTGTATGGTGACTAACATAATAAAATTTAAAAACAAAGAAGTTATTGTTATTCCCTGATATGTAATAAGTTTACTTTAATGATGACTTTCAAAGATTTTCCTTTCTCTTCGGTTTCAATCTCATCATATCTTTGGTTTCAAAGATTTGACTCTGAAATACATAGGTTTGATATTCTTTTCATTTATCCTGCTTGGGATTCATGGAGATTCTTGGATCTGTAAAAGCTTCTATTTCTCTTTAATTTGGGAAATTGTTGGCCGATAGTTCTTCAGGTATTTGGCACATTCTACTCTCTTTTTGAGGCTCCAGTTACATGGACATTAGACTTCTTATATTGTTGCATGAATCACTAAAACCTCATTTTGTTCATTTTTTTGTCTTCCTCATATTCTAGAATTTCTGTTGATCCATCTTCAATTTAGCCGACTCTTCTACCAACTCCAATATGCTATTGTGCAAATTAGCCAATATTTCATTTCAAATATTTTCATTTTCACTCCTATGAATTCAATTTCTCCCTTATTACAACTAATTTCTTGACCAACATCCCACATAGGTTTCTTCATTATGACCATATTTTCCTTTACGTCATTGAACCCATATACGCTAGCTGTTTTTAGGTCCCTGACCACTAATTTGGGCCATCTTAAGTTTATATAGTTTGCTTTTCTGTTGACTTGGGTCATATTTTTCTTTTTGTTCCCATGTTGAGCATTTTGTAATTGTATACTAGACATGGCGGATGATCCATTACAATTTTGGATTCATTAATCGTGGTGCACTTACTATATCTGAGTAGACACAATGTTGGGAAGTCTCCCTAGAGCAGTACTTGGACTCACCAAATTCATTCACTGTGACCTGTTCCTACCATACAAACGACATTACAGGTGAAGGTCACCAACTAGGTTATGCCATTTTCTTCTCTGTGGTTCCATGGTATTCTTGGATAGCACTAATCTTTATCAAAATGGGTTGCAAGTAAATTATTAGCCTTACAGGAGTGCTGGGAAACTTGAACGAGGTCACGAATGGGAAAGACCTTTGTGAACTGTAAAGAACTACATAAATATTAGGGATAGTTATTACATAATACAAATAAGGCATTACTGCTTATCCTGGCACTCATCACATCTAAAACTCCCAAATGTTCTCTCTCCCCATAAAAACACATATGTGCATGCTCATACACACATGATCGCACATACACACACATAGACACACTTCAGCCAGGGTACAAAACTGATTTGGAATCTTGCACCTTTTAAATATGTCTTAGTACAAGTTAAAGCAAAGTGTGCCACATACTCCCTGGTCGCCTTTTGGCTTCATTTTCTCTCCTGCTGACCCTCCACCTCTCTCTCCTCCCTGAGACATTTGTACTCATTAAGAAAGTATTTGTTGTACTTTCTCTTGGGAGAACTGCAACTATTTTCTCCTCTAATCCACCATGCATTGTAAGTAGGGAATCTGGAAGGATCTCAGGTGAAACCAGTTTTTCTCTAGAGAATCAACAAAGTCAACACTGAAAATTTTATTTCTGAAGTTTGAAGACCCATAATAGTTGGTTTCATTTTTTTTCTAAAAAGTTTTAAGATACCTTAACTCCTGGTTTTATATGTCAAGCTCTCAATCCCTTTTAAGTCTGTTATTAACATGGTTATAGCTAAAACACACTAAACCTAGTCCTAATCCAATTTCCTTCCAAAGGAGGATTTTTCTCTAGTCCAGTTTTAAGTGACTAACAAAATATATCAATGTCAAAAGTAAGTGAGAACTGCTTGTAGGCAATCCCACAATGGGGAAAAATAATTTCAAGTAGCTTTGCTGTTCTTTTCTCTGTTGGTTTACTTTAGGGGAGGGTAGTCTGTAAGGCAGACAGAGGTACTATGATAGACCTGTCCAAAAAACCTGCAAATCCCCAGATAGGACCTTGTATTTAATAGGTGTTCACACAGTCATCTCTCCAAAGATATATGAAGAACCTACTATTTGCCAGGCTAATATCTGACATGGCAGTGGGCATACAGAGATGAATAAAATACCCACTGTCCTGATACTTGCAGCTTTCACAGGCTGTATCTCTCTGCTCGGGCTCCTCCTCCCCTTCCCTTGACCGCCTCCTAGACCTCAGCTGACCCAATGCCACAAAAAGTTAAACATCTATGAATTCTTTCCTGACCTTACTAGATCTGATCAGTTCTTTGTGCACAACACCCCTGACCCCAAACAAGAATCCTGGGCATGTGCTGAAAGTTTTTGCACTTTATGCTATTTTGTCTTCCCCACTGAACTGTGTGAATAACATGAAACACAGTCCCTGCATTCCCCATGGTCGTAAACCTGGAACTAGTCAATGGCTTGACGCAGTGCTTGAAAAATATAGATTTAATAAGTTATGGGTATTTTTCTGATGAACAAAAGAGCTGAACAAAAAAAAAAAACTACTGAAAGAATAGAGGTATTTGCAGCATGCAAGATAAAGGAGTAGAGAGATTGTGCAGAATGATGATAAAGATGATGAAGAGAGATGGCTGGCTAACATGGAGGCTAAGTGTTGCAATTATAGGAACCTGCAATAAAAGGAGTTGCTATTCTTGATTCCTCCTACTGGGAGGCCCTACGGCCACACAGCCTTATGCACCCTTGTACTGTTTGCTGCATATCCCTTGTAGGAGAGGCTTCTTCCCCTGAACCTGAAATCATGCAAAGTAGGAGGAGAGGACTGTTCACCTGTCCGTGAGGTAAGAGAGGAGTGGCAGGACTGATGTTTAAAAACTTAGGGATTTGGGGGGAAGGGATGGGAGAAGGCAAGAAAATTCAGTAAAGACGACCACATGTGCCTTGTAATAGCCATCCACCACCCTCTTCCCTCAGCCTCCCAGCTAAGCAGCTCTGACCCCCTCCGTTTCCCCAACTTAATGAAAAAGTAGCAGAACCAACATGGGCAAAAATGGACAGGTTCAAAGAGTGCTTCTTTGGGAGAGTTTAAGGAAATTGTGGAAGCAAATGACCTATAAAAGAGGGAAGTTGGATCTTGTCTCATTTCTGCCAGGATTTCAGGGAGGAAATGGTTACACCAGAGAAAATTTTCTGTAAGAATATGAAGGAAAAGGCACATTTCCCTTTGTACTCATGGTGTAATAACGTCAGAAAGTTCAAAAGCCCTCTGAGGTCTATCCAAGCACTCCTTACAGACTAGGACTCCTCTTCCGGAGGGAGAGCAGGTGCTGGGAATCAGCTGCCATCAGCTATTATAGCACCCGACTGTGAGAGCCTGCCACAGGGGACGCTGGACAAAGACCCCCTCAGCCTTCAGCTAGTGACCTCCTCACAGAGGGATCTGCAGAGCAGAAGAAAATTACAGCTCCCCTAGAAGAGGCTTCAGTGTCATTTCTGTGCTACAGACCAGAAAAACACAGGTAGGAACTAAGAGACAGGAGCTGACGTGGGGATGGAATAACACTGAGGAGCAGGGTTGTATGAAAACATATGTTTCCAGGTCTGTCTTAGTATCTTCCAGCTCAGTCTCAGTAGAGAGAAATTCCGATGGGAAGGTCTATAAAAATATTCCAACAACTTCCTCATTAAGGGTATACAAGAATGTAGCATGGTTGTGTTTATTTTGATATAAACACATGAGAAGTATGACGTTTTAACTGTTTACTGAGAGAAGGGAGTTTAATGGCATCTGCTTCAGACTTTAGAATCAGTAGAGCCAATACCTGACTACTAACCTCAAATCCACTGCAGCTGCTACAGATCAATTAAAAACCAAAAACTTCCATAGGTTGGAAAACCATCTTTATGAAAAATGTATCTGGATAAAAGTACAGTGATGGAAATGCCACCAGCACATCCGCTCCCTGCCTAGCCTCCAGGAAACAAGGGCTTTTGCCTTGACTGCACAGGAGGAGGGATACACATAGAAATGAATACTACTGGAGGAGCTCACATGGCTGGGTAATAGAGGAGTGAGGTTTGCTGAAGCTTTTCAGTTTTCAGTCAGCCAGAATTAAGGAAACCCTTTCTGAAAGGATCGCTACAGGGCAAGTAATTTAACTCCTAAGGATGAAAGCCATCCTCGGGCTGTCTCTGCTGCTTGTTTTCCTAAGACTCTGTCCACATCTGTTCCAACAGCCTCCTCTTCACATCTCCTTACCAGACTAGGTCAAGGACTTGACTGAGAGGAGCCAGGTGAAGTTGGGGGCAAGAGGTCCCCATACCAAAATCCTGAGGCAAATAAACAAGTAGTCCTAATCTGGCTTGGAAGGATTCCCGTATCTAAGGAACAATATTCACTAGAGCATAAACCTGCTTTCTACCTTGTCCCTAGAGTATGAAAAAGGAAAGTGTTTCTACTCTTTGACCTTATTCTCAAGAAGCACTGTATTTAATGAACTTGTGTATTGTGGCATGTCTGTGAGCAGACATACATTACACTGGGCTAAAAGTCTCCTGACAAAGTGATTCAATCTGTTGAGAAAAGTTTTTTGCCCACAGCTCTGCGTAGGGCATCCGTGACCTCCTTGTTCCTCATGCTGTAGACAACAGGGTTCAGCAATGGAGAGATGATGGTGTACATCACTCACTGAGAGACGGTCTTGTTCTGCAGAATCCTCGGACTTGGGCTTGAGGTAGGCAATGGAGGCACAGCCGTAGTGGACAATGACCACTGTAAGGTGGGAGGCACAGGTGGCGAAAGCCTTCTTCCGGCCCTCAACAGAGGCAATCCTGAGAATGGTGGAGACGATGAAGACATAGGAGATGAAGATCAAGCCCAGAGAGACCAGGATCACAAATGAACTAACACCATAATTGATCATCTGTGGTATCAGTACAAGAGAGTTTCATGACTGGGTAAATGTCACAGAAGAAGTGCCCCACCACTGTGCCACAGAAGGGCAAACTGAACATGGCTGCCACATGGAGAACTGCCATAACCAGGCCAGTGCCAAAGGACCCACATACCAACGTAGCACACACTCCTTTGCTCATGAGGACTGTGTACCTCAGGGGGTTGCAGGCGGCCACAAAGCAGTCATAGCCCATTGCTGTGAGCAAGAAGCAATTATTAGTGGCCAAGATGACAAAAAAGAACATCTGAGTTGCACAGCCTGACAAGGAGATGGGCTGGTTAGGGAAAAGGAGACCAGAAAGCATTTGTGGGACACTGACCAGTGTGTGCACAGTCTCAGAACTAGCCAGCATGCCCAGGAAGAAGTACATGAGTGTGTGGAGATGATGGTCAATATGGCTGATGGTCACGATGACGACATTACCAGTTAGAGTTAAAATGTAGATGGTAAGGAAAACCACAAAGAGCATTATCTGGTGCTTTCCAAAGATAGAGAATCCCAGAAAGATGAATTCTGTCACTTCTGTGAAGTTCTTTCTCTGCATTCTGCTAGATCAGTGTCTGAAAGCAATAAAGGAAGTCGTCAAGGAGAACATTCCCATCAGCAACTGGAGTGTACAAGAAGGGACAATGCCAGCTGAAGTGAGAGAGTGAGCCCAATTCCTTCCCTTAGGACCAGCGAGCCCAGGCACAGGGTCCTTGCGCGTGAAGAGAGAACTACCAGCTCTTCCTTGGGGCTCACGCATGTGTACATTATCACTGTGGAGCAAACCATTTCCTGTGCATGGACAAGACTTCTGAATAAGTGCTTACCTCACACGCATCACACTGACGTAAGCGGAAGCAAATCGCGAGGAGGAAGTCCTGCTCTGTGTCCCCGCCGATAATGACATCCAGCACTAAGAAGAAACTCTGTTAACAAGGTGAAGTGCAGGTCAAAAAAAACAAGAGAGGAGTGTCTCAGTGGGAATGATATGGCAGAATGGAGGAGTCTAGAAAGAAGAACTTTGAGAAGTGGTCACTGGATGTGGTGACAGTCACCAAGGCCTTTTATATGGTATTTCATTCAGTTGAGTTCTGAATCTAGAAACCTTATTTCAGAGACGTAATATGGTCCAAACAGGTCATCAGACCCTCAAAGCAGACCTTCTGCTGTGAGCACTCCATTGTTTACTCAAGTGTCACTGAAGAGATCTCTTTTGCTGACTCCAGTCATCCTTTTAAGAGGTGGAGTCAGGAAGAGAGAATTGTGATGGGAAGACATTGCCCTGCCTCCACTGCAACAGGAAAGTGTTAGAATAAGTCAAGGCATGGATAAGATAATGTAGGCACCAGAGTTGAGACAAGAGGAGGAAGGAGTTTTTTAAAATCTGGGTGCACACTGGATTTGATATAATATTGAGAAATAGTTCACTAGTCCCCTTTATCGAAAGGAACACCTATCCTATGCAGAAAGCATGCAGCTAATTTCTGTGGGTCTCTACAGTGACCATTCCATTGTTCTCCCTCTTTTCATTTTCATACTTTACTGAAACAGACTTCCTCTCCCACCCTCCCCAATTCCCCGAAATTTGACTTTATCATGTTCACTTTCATCAAACTGTTCTCTCAAATGTCACCAGAGTCTCCATGGCTAAAACTGTCAGACTTTGCTTTTTCCTCTTTTGACATTTCTAAACACTCTGCCTCCTGGAAACCTTCTGTGACCTTAACACTATGCTAGCTCTCTCTCTCTCTCTTCTCAGTGCTCAGGTGGTTATCATCCTCTATGAATCGGCTCACTTCATCCACATCGTAATTGTAAATGCTAGTCTATGCTTAATACGTGGCCCCTGCTTTTCTCTCCACACTGTTCCACAATGTTCTTCTATTATTTCTGTGTTGATTGCTCCCAAACCTATCAGTCTCCCCCGCCCCCCAAGTCTACAACCTCCCCTGGACTTTTCTACTTGTGGGTCTTGCAAGCATAATTTTTAATTTCAAAAACAAATGAAACATCTACCCTTCTGATATTCAGAAAAAGCTCTCCATCTCTATTTTTCCAACTTCTTCAGTGACCACATCATTATTCCAGTCTATTGGGATCAGCATTTTAGGTCCAGAGCTATTCATCACATTCAGTGAAATTCTTCCTTAAACAAGGTCTCAAGTCTGTCCAGTTTCTGGATTCATAATGATTCAACATAAGATTAGGATGCTAAAATCCTCTAGCCAGGATAATAAACATTCCTAATCCAAAATTAGACGGAAATGCAAAGAACCAAGAATGCCAAAACAATTTCAAAGGAAGCACAAAGTAAAGGACTTGTACTACTTCATTTGGAGACTACAGTAATCAAGGTGGCATGGTATTCATGTTAGACATAGTTCAATGGAAAAAAAACAGTCCAAAAATGATCCACACATATATAGTCAATTGATTTTTTATAAAGTTCTAAGATTTCTCAATGATAGTATTTTCAACAAATGTTGCCACAACTGGGTATCTGTATGGGAAAAAAAAATAAACCCCAAACCTTACCTCATGCCATACACAGAAAATCATTCAAAATGCATCGAAGACCTACATATAAAAGCTGAAACTATAAATTCCGGACAAAACTGATAAAATCTTCACAACCCTGGAAGGATCAAGAGTTCTTAGATACAAAACAAAAAGCATAAACCATAAGAAAAGTCATAAATCTAACTTCATCAAAACTAAAGCCTCTTTTCTTCAAAAGATATTGTTAGAAAAATGAGGAAAGCCACAGATTGGGAGAAAATATTCACAGTAGATATGTCTAAGCTTGTATTCAGAATATACACAGAATTCTTACAACTCAATACTAAGACACTTTTTAAGTTGGAAAAATATTTGGACATTTCACAAAAGATATACAAATGGTTGAAAAGCACATGGAAGATGTTCAATATCATATCAGCCATCAGAGAAATGAACAATAAAACTATGAGATACCACTACACACCCACTCAACATGGCTAAAATGAAAAGTTTAACACCTAATATTGGCAAGGAAGTAAAGGAACTGGAACCCCTAAGCATTGGGGATGGTGATGCAGAATGGTATAACCAATTTGTACAACATTTTGACAAGTTTTTAGAAAGGTAAATACATACTAATCTCATGACTCAATGATTTTCCTAAGTATTTGCACAAGAATTAAAATGAGTACACACACTGTCCACATCTGTGTACAGACATGTTCATGGAATGTCCTTAGCAACTTCATCCCTAGAAGCCAAAAGCTAGAAACTCAAATGTTTAGGGTAGATCCATATAATGAAATACTCAAGCAATAAAAGGAACAGATTACCAATACAAAGAAAACATGGCTGAATCTTAACATACTGAATCACAGAATTCAGACAGAATAGCGTACATTCAGTACAATCCTATTTATATGAAACTCTAGAAAATGCTAATTTAATCTATAGAGCAAGAAAACAGATCAGTGGTTGCCAGAATTGTTAGGGAATTGACCGTGAAAGAACACAAGGGAACTTTTTGGAATAAAGGAAATGTTGATTATGGTGGTAGTTATAAAATGTATAAATTCATCAAAACTCAACAAAATGTATACTTAAAATTGGTGCATTTTATTACATTATTTATATTGTATAGCATGCTATTGTATCATATTAGGTAATATTGTAATGTTTTATACCTCAAAGTTCATTTTTAAAAAGATTCCCAACCACAAATTAGACTGTCTCTGCAAATCTGTCACTGCTAGACCCACAATTCTTTGGGGGCTCATTAGAATGTAAGAAACACGGGAATTGTCTGGGGCTTGAGATATCCGGAAACTGATCTGGAATCTTTCAACGTCAAAACATGTAGTTCTGGACAAATCACTTAAAATTATCTTGGTATCAGCTCTGTGATAAGCAGCAGCCATCCAATAATTTTTTTTTTAAAGTCAACACGATGAAGAAAACACTGAGACAACAAAAGACGAGAGATAAATGTATTTGCAGATACTCCTCTTGGGAAAATAAAAACACCACAACAGGCTAACATAATGAAGAGTTAGCGCTGCCAATGTTTTAGTCATGAAGATTGTACTCCAAATAAAAGAGAAAAAAGTTCAAAGTTGCAAAGAGAATTGCATTTGTAAGGAAAGAAACTACTACAGAATTTTATATTACAACAAATCATCTATCTGTTGTTTAAATCTCAGTGAACCTGTTAGGGAAAGGGAAAGAATTTTAGAACTGCAATTTAGGCCAATATCCTGAAAATTGATATTACATATAAATTACTCTTGCAGAAAATAAACAGAACCCTATGGTCTCTTCTCCAGAGACCCTGAAACAAATACTCTAAGATGCCAGGGATGGATAGAGTGATCTCTTTAAAAATCTGAAGGCAGTGGAAGAAAAACACTCGATCATAGGATGATAGGAAAGAATCTGCAAGGCTGAACTTTTAAGACATGAGCTCAATTGGTCTGTCTTTGTGGTTTCCCATCCCAGAACAAGAGATCCCAACCCAAATGGGATTAGAGCCTGCTCAAGGACATACAGACATCCCCAACATCTCTCAAATCTAATCTGATAGCATCTCCAACAAAAACCAAAAAACCTGGTACCTTTTCCAGAATGTGCAATCTTACAATTACCTACATCTCTCCAGATAGGACTGAAGCTTAGAACAGGTAGCACATGACCTGCACACTGGACCCCTGGTTCTGAAGCTGTCTATAAGAGAAGGAATGCCTATAAACTCAGTGGGGAGCGTGCTTCTCCCTCTGCCTGATGTTCCCCTCCTTGTGCTTTCTCTCTCTCTTGTTCTTTGTCAAAATAAATAAAATCTTTAAAAAAAAAAAAGGCTAAATAGTCATCCCCATTTTCCAAGACCCAATTCATTCATCTTTCTTTCCCCTTGACCATGGCTCAATCATCATCCCAGGCAGGATGAAGTGCCACTTTCTCCAAATTCTTCACACTTTTCCCCCCTCAAATTCACAGAGAAGTTGAAGGTGCAGCACAAAGACCTGCAACTATCAGAAAGCAGGCTATTGATACAGGGCTCACCACCTTCAAATACTCCAGTACTTCACAGAAACAATGGCACTCACCACAAAACAAGCACCCACATCAAGAAATGAACACTGATTCACTATCATCTAATTCTCAGACCCCATTCAATGTTTTGCTAAGTGTTTGATCACATTTTTAAAGCAATCCACTGCAGGGGCGCCTGGGTGGTTCAGTTGTTAAGAGTCTGCCTTCAGCTCAGGTCATGATCCCAGGGTCCCGGGATCAAGCCCCGCATTGGGCTCCCTGCTCAGCGGGAAGCCTGCTTCTCCCTCTCCCACTCCCCCTGCTTGTGGTTCCTTCTCTCCCTGTGTCTCTGTCAAATAAATAAATAAAATCTTAAAAAAAAAAAAAAGGCAATCCACTGCAGACTCAGGCTTCACATTCACTAGCATGGGTTGTTAACCTCCTTTTATCTAGAACAGTTCTTTAGTCTCTCCTTGTCTCTCAGGACCTGGACACTTCCAAAGGTTACAGGCCAGTTATTTTGTTGAAGATCTTTAAAGTCTGTTTTGTCTAATGTTCTTTTCATGACTAGACTCAGGTCATGTCTCTGGCAAGATGGAGTATGCTAGGCTCCTTCACCACATGCTATCAAAAGGCACAGATTCTGAAAGATCCCATTTTTAATGATGCTCTGTTGGACTGCTTAAGGTGGTATAAATCATGGTTCTCTACTTTGCAGTCACTCTTAAATTAGTATTTTGCAAAGATGTAGTTTGAAACTATATAAATATCCTATTCTTCAAGCTTATTTATTCATCTATATCGTTTTAGATTTATTGTTTACTCTTTTATTCAATGGGCTATAATTACTTCCATTATTTATATTGATTCTCAAATTATTCCCAGTGTGGTCGGTGAGATCCCCTTCACTCTGGGCTCTGGTGTTCTTCTGACAGATCTCATTATCTGATCATTTCCTTCCTTCCTGGCACAAAACAGTGATCCAGTTTCATCTTCTACTTTCCCCGCCCCAGACCTGGAATTAGCCACTTCTCCAAGGATCCCTGGTTCCTCTTAGTGATATACAGTGTCTAGTAGGCAAGGAATTCACAGCAAAACCACAAATTCTCATCTAACACCACAGGCTAACTCCGAGGTTCTCCACTTCCATATCAATCTCTCCTTTTTAACAGTGAGAATGCAGATACAATAAGAAAATATATTAAAGATAATGGGAATCAACTCCCTTGCCGGTAACCAACTTCCCTTTCTGCCCAGCACCCCCACCTCCTCCCCTGCTCCACCTCCCAGCTCCAGAACTGGCTCCTACTCCCTGCCAGACCCCTCCCTTTGCCCTCTCAATTGCTCTGAGTCACCCCACTTCCCTAAGTATTCCCTCCCCCACATGTGTCTTCCTTCTCTGGTCCCGTCTTATGCCATAATTCTAAATCTCTCAGTAAGGAAAAGGAAAAAGAAGAAAAGAACCATATTTCTTTGGGGTGTTTTTTCCACAAACTACATGGTAATTTGATTCATGATGAGGAATTCTAAATATTAGGCATTCATACTATTCTCTGGTAAGAATCTTTAATCCATGGGAGGAAGTATAGCAATGTGCTTGGACTCAAAGTATTTTCCCTTCTTTTCCCTTGTCTCTCCACTTTTTAAAAACTCTACACAAGTTTTCATCATGGCTTGTTTCATCCAACAAACACCTCCCGTGTCACTAGTATACACAAAGCAAAATATTAAGCAATGGATGGGACGCAGGGAAAGAAAAAACAGCATCTTTTATAAGGTCCCGTCTGGGTGTTTGGATGAATACACAAATATCTGTAATGAGACAGAATAACGTATACCATAAAATGTCATAATAACAATGATTTTTTCAAATACTCTGTGTAAAGCACCGTGCTAAGTACTTTAGTATGCGTTTACTAGCCACTAAAGCCCCAGGAATGTGAGTGGTTATATTACCATTTTACACATGAGGAAATATAGATGCTCGAAGCTTGAATGCTTAAGTTTTCACATTTAGAAAAAGAGCACTGGATTTGGAATCCACATTTGTCTGATTCCAAAATCTTTGCCCTTCATCACTGTGGCTTTCAGAAGATTGAAACATCCTCTCTTATCAGGAGGTCAGGAGAGACTTCATGAAGCAGGCGGCATAAGGGATAGACTTAGCCCCTGGAGGTTTGAGAAGCAGAGATAATCTGAAAGCCACTTCAGCTAGGGAAAATGAATTAGGATTCAAAGGAGAGACTCGGGCACATGCCCACAAGTAGAGTCTGAGGGTGCAATGGGATTTGTGGAGGGAGTAAGACAAGACCAGTAGATTGGGAAAGAATCATGGCTGGCTCTAGATCCCAGGACGATGAGTCTGTATTTCATTCAAGAATCCTAAGGTAACTAAGCCTGGTGGTAACTAAGTTCCCACCATAAACCTCACTCAGGTGGTCGGAGGAATGACAGTGTGGGGAACTGCCTCCAGGAAGTGGCACTTAGGGCCTGAGCGGCTCTGAGGATTAGACTAGGAGACAAGATTCTGGACAGTGGTTACTGAATCTGGACAACCCATCCCAGGAGGTTGGGAGGGAAGATGAAGGGGATAAAGTGCTGGCCAAAATGAAAAAGGGGGCTGGGTCAGGGGGACTGTGATCACAGGGAGATGGAAAGCAGCTTAACAGGATTAAGGAAGTGGAATACATGGACAAATTTAAGGAATTTGTTTGAAACCTGAAGAAAAGAACTAGATGGAGTCATCACAACTCCAATACGTGAGGTTTAACTTCAAGGAGATGGGAGGTCACTGGACACAGCCCATCAAAATAATCCCTCTCATCTGCAAAATCTACATACCCCATGGCACGGGAGACACTCACAGAAACTGCATGTACGGAGCATGTGCCTGAATGAATGCTAAGGCGGCATCACCACAGATGGATACCGAAGCTCACCGTGAGTGTCCTAAGGTAATGCTCACGTTGAGCTTGATCACACAGGTGGAGAAGCCTCTGCAGCACTCCCCCTACACCCCCCCAGTTCTGCTGACCCCTCCCGTGCCCACGGCCTCTTCTCCTACAGCACCCAGGGCAAGAGCAATGAGGGGATCATTTTTTAAGCCTGGGCTGAGAGTACAAGGTCATCAATGGGGGGGTGACAAGATTGTCTCTGAGGTCGATGAGGAGTTCCCCGTCCTGGGGAAAGTTCCCCGTCTTTTTTTTTTTTTAAAGATTTTATTTATTTTTTTGAGAGAGAGAGACACAGCGAGAGAGGGAACATAAGCAGGGGGAGTGTGAGAGGGAGAAGCAGGCTTCCCGCAGGGCAGGGAGCCCGATGAAGGGCTCGATCCCAGGACCCCGGGATCATGACCTGAGCCGAAGGCAGATGCTTAACAACTGAGCCACCCAGGCGCCCCCTTTTTTTTTTTTTTTGACAGGAAGTAGGTTTTATTGGTGGCCATGAAGAGGGAGGGGGCAGTGCCGAGATTCTCATGAGCGCAGAGCCCTCCATTTGTCCAAGGGGCCACGATTAGGGATGTATTTGACCCCACAGCCATCTGGGATAAGCCGCTTTTCAGCCACCATGGCTTCAAATTCATCCGCATTAAACTTAGTAAAGCCCCACTTCTTGGAGATGTGGATCTTCTGGCGGCCAGGGAACTTGAACTTGGCCCTGCGTAGGGCCTCAAGCACATGTTCCTTGTTCTGCAGCTTGGTACGGATGGACGTGATGACTGGGCCAATGTGGACCCTGGCTACTGTGCCCTGGGGCTTTCCAAAGGCACCCCGCATACCTGTCTGCAGCCTGTCAGCTCCAGCACAGGACAACATCTTGCTGATACGGATGACGTGGAAGGGATGGAGCCGCACTCGGATGTGAAAACCATCTTTGCCACAGCTTTTCACCATGTACTTGTTGGCACAAATACGGGCAGCCTCCAGGGCTTCAGAGGAGAGCTGCTCATATTCATCTGACACCATGTGGCCACATAGTGGGAACTCATCCACTTTTGCCTTCTTCCGCCCCAGGTCAAAGATGCGGATCTTGGCATCAGGGACACCTCTGCAGAAGCGAGACTTTTTCCCAGGAAAGTTCCCCGTCCCCCCCTACCTGTGCCAGTTGGGTGGGAGTCCCCCGTGGACACTGCTGAGCTCTGGGTCAACTAAAGTCTTGGTGAGAAAGTGGCTGAGGTAGGGTTCCCCTGGGGGAGCTCACCCCCAAGACTGTCCTGGGGAAGGAGCAGGATTCCTACGGTGGGAGGTGTGAGGAAAGACCTCCTTTGTGACAGAGACTGGGATTTGTACAGGGGGGACTCTGCACCATCCTCAAAAGAGATCCAGTTTGTAAACTGGGGTATCTACACCAAAGCCCGTATCTCAGACTGGCCAGCCCTGAGCCAGGAGATGCAGGAGAACATGCTCACAGAGCTCCAGAAGTGGAGCTGAAGCTCTCCTCCCATAGGACAAAGTTACTGGGAAGGAAAGTCACCGACAGAAAAGACCAGCTCTGAAGACAATGACGCTTCATGCCCTAGGGCTATTCCTGTTTTCTTTGAATTTCCTATCTACTGAACTGCTTCATTTATAACAGAAGGATAATGCCTCCTAGCATTTGTTCAGCATCTTTCATGGCCCCATGTAACTACTATTTAGGGGTCACATTTTTAAATTTTTCTATTATTCAAAAAACAAGGAACCACTGGGATGTAACAAAAATAAAACTTTGTTGTAGGAGAAAAAAAATAAAGGGCTTGATTACTAGGTGCAGCTTTTCTACTATCCATTCAAAGGAGTTTATTCTTACTCAACTATTTATTTCTAAGGAACTTAGTTGAAGACCTGTTAAGTTGGACTTCCAGGTCACAGCTGACAGAAACAGAAAGGTCTAAGAGGTCTGGGGCTGCTCTACTAAGAACTACTGCTCCTTCCTGGGCACAACCCCACATCTCTTCTAATAAGATACAAGCCTGGGGGGGCGGAGCAAGATGGCGGAGGAGTAGCAGACCTAGATTTCGTCTGGTCTCAGGAATTCAGCTGAATAGGGATCAAACCATTCTGAACACCTACGAACTCAACAGGAGACCGAAGAAGAGAGTAGCAACAACTCTCTGAACAGAAAAGTGACCACTTTCTGGAAGGTAGGACGTGCGGAGAAGTGAATCCGAGGCGATATTCGGGAGGATAGACGGCGGGGGAGGGGCCTCCGCCGGCCGCTTCTGGCAAGTGCTAGAGCCGCGGAGCACAAAATCGGACCTTTTAGAAGTTGGCTCCGTGGAGGGACGTCGCTGCAGTGGCTAAGCGGGGGGTGGAATCCTCCCGGGACAGTGTGGTCTCAGGACCCTCAGGGTCACAGAGAGACCGGGGGTGCCTGAGTGCGCCAGAGCTCCCAGGGATCGGAGCGGGGAAGCCGGCTGCAGAGACGGAGCAGAGTCACGGGCTCTCAGCTCGGGGTTGCCATAAACTGTGATCTGCGGCCCAGTCGGGGCACGGCTCCTCCAGCAGGGACCCAGCAGGCGGCAGATCCGGGGAGACTCCCCTTCCTTCCCGGGAGGAGCGGTGCGGGAACGCACTGCAGGGATCTGCTGGGTTTGGAGACTCCACACGGGGTCGGGTGCCAGAGATAGAAACGCTCGGTCACAGGCCGGGTGAGCACGGGGCGCGGCCGGAGACCGGGGACACGGAAGTGACTGCTTTTCTCTGGGGGCACACTGAGGAGCGGGGCCCCGAGTTCTCAGCTCCTCTGGGTGGAGATTGGGAGGCCACCATTTCTGCCCTGGTCCTCCAAGGCTGTACGGAGAGCTTGCAGGGAACAAAAGCTCCTGAGAGCAAACCGGAGCAGCTTCCTTAGCCCGGACCGACAAGGGCGGGGCAATTCCGCCTC
>NW_027397150.1:1553950-1703780 GCF_003265705.2 Callorhinus ursinus
CCCTTTTTCAACCATCTTATCAATCCCTTTTAAAAAAAAAACTTTATTTTTCATTTTCAGAGTCATATTTTATCCCTTCATAGTAGTTACCCTTATTTTTGGCATATATATATAAGTTGTTCTCTCTTTAAAAAATTTTGAGATACAGTTTCTTCTAACAGATCAAAATATACCCTAAATCACTAGTGTATGGCTTTGTTCTAGTCTCCTGCCTGATCACATTCTTTTTTTTTCTTTTTTTTTAAATCTTCTTTCTTTTTTCAAACAACTTCTTATCTTATCACTTCCTTTTATAAGACCTTTTATAATTTTCATCTTTACAGTCATCTTCCATCCCTTCATTGTATCAACCCTTATTTTGTACATATATAAGTCTTTCTTCCTTTAAATTTTAGGAGGCACTTTTTTCTAACAGACCAAAATATGCCCAAAATCTAGTGTGTGGCACTGATCTATGCACTAGCTTGATCATATTTGATCATATTCAGTTTTTTTCGTATTGTTCTGTTTTTGTATTTATCTTTTTCTTTTTTTCTTTCTTTCCCTTTCTTTTCCCCTGGTTTCAGGTCTTTTCTGATTTGTATAGAGTATATTTGCTGGGGTAGTTGTTAACCTGTTAGCATTCTCTTCTCTCATTCATCTGTTCTCCTCTGGACAAAATGACAAGACAAAAAAAAATCACCTCAGCAAAAAGAACAAGAGGTAGTCCCGTCAGCCAGGGACCTACTCAATATGGACATTAGTACAATGTCGGACCAACAGTTCAGAATCATGACTTTAAAGATACTAGCTGGGCTTGAAAAAAGTGTGGAAGTTATTAGAGAAACCCTTTCTGGAGAAATAAAAGAACTAAAATCTAACCAAGTCGAAATCAAAAAGGCTATTAATGAGGTGCAATCAAAAATGGAGGCACTAACAGCTAAGATAAATGAGGCAGAAGAGAGAATCAGCGATATAGAAGACCAAATGATGGAAAATAAAGAGGCTGAGAAAAAGAGAGAGAGACAACTACAGGATCACGAGGGTAGAATTCCAGAGATAAGCGATACGATAAGACGAAACAACATTAGAATAATTGGGATCCCAGAAGAAGGAGAAAGAGAGAGAGGGGCAGAAGGTATATTGGAGCAAATAATAGCAGAGAACTTCCCTAATGTGGGGAAAGAAACAGGCATCAAAATCCAGGAGGCACAGAGAACCCCTCTCAAAATCAATAAAAATAGGTCAACACCCCGACATCTAATAGGAAAACTTAAGAGTCCCAGAGACAAAGAGAAAATCCTGAAAGCAGCTCGGGAGAAGAGATATGTAACCTACAACGATAGAAACATTAGATTGGCAGCAGACCTATCCACAGAGACCTGGCAGGCCAGAAAGGACTGGCATGATACCTTCAGAACACTAAACGAGAAAAATATGCAGCCAAGAATACTATATCCAGCTAGGCTCCCATTGAAAATTGAAGGAGAGATAAAAAGCTTCCAGGACAAACAAAAACTCAAGGAATTTGCAAACACGAAACCAGCCCTCCAAGAAATATTGAAAGGGGTCCTCTAAGCAAAGAGAGAGCCTAAAAGCAGCAAAGATCAGAAAGGAACACAGACAACATACAGTAACAGTCACCTTACAGGCAATACAATGGCACTAAATTCATACCTTTCAATAGTTACCCTGAATGTAAATGGGCTCAATGCCCCAATCAAAAGACACAGGCTATCAGATTGGATTAAAAAACAAGACCCATCCATATGCTGTCTGCAAGAGACTCATTTCAGACCCAAAGACACCCCCACATTGAAAGTGAGGGGGTGGAAAACCATTTACCATGCTAATGGGCACCAAAAGAAAGCTGGGGTGGTAATCCTTATATCAGACGAATTAGATTTTAAACCAAAGACTGTAATAAGAGATGAGGAAGGACACTATATCCTTCTTAAAGGGTCTATCCAACAAGAAGATCTAACAATTGTAAATATCTATGCCCCTAACATGGGAGCAGCCAATTATATAAGGCAATTAATAACAAAAGCAAAGAAACACATTGACAACAAAACAATGATAGTGGGGGACTTTAACACCCCCCTGACTGAAATGGACAGATCATCTAAGCAAAAGATCAACAAGGAAATAAAGACTTTAAATGACACACTGGACCAAATGGACTTCACAGACATATTCAGAACATTCCATCCCAAAGCAACGGAATACACATTCTTCTCTAGTGCCCATGGAACATTCTCCAGAATTGATCACATCCTAGGTCACAAATCAGATCTCAAGCAGCACCAAAAGATTGGGATTATTCCCTGCATAGTTTCAGACCACAGTGCTTTGAAACTAGAACTCAATCACAAGAGCAAAGTCGGAAAGAACTCAAATACATGGAGGCTAAAGAGCATCCTACTAAAGAATGAATGGGTCAACCAGGAAATTAAAGAAGAATTAAAAAAAATTCATGGAAACCAATGAAAATGAAAACACAACTGTTCAAAATCCTTGGGATACAGCAAAGGCAGTCCTGAGAGGAAAGTATATAGTAATACAAGCCTTTCTCAAGAAACAAGAAAGGTCTCAAATACACAACCTAACCCTACACCTAAAGGAGCTGGAGAAAGAACAGCAAATAAAGCCTAAACCCAGCAGGAGAAGAGAAATAATAAAGATCGGAGCAGAAATCCATGAACTAGAAACCAAAAGAACAGTAGAACAGATCAATGAAACTAGGAGCTGGTTCTTGGAAAGAATTAATGAGATTGATAAACCCCTGGCCAGACTTATCAAAAAGAAGAGAGAAATAACCCAAATCAACAAAATCATGAATGAAAGAGGAGAGATCACAGCCAACACCAAAGAAATACAAACAATTATAAGAACATATTATGAGCAACTCTATGCCCTCAAATTAGATAACCTGAAGGAATGGGTACATTCCTAGGGCTGTATCAACTACCAAAATTGAAGCAGGAAGAAATAGAAAACCTGAACAGACCTATAACCACTAAGGAAATGGAAGCAGTCATCAAAAATCTCCCAACAAACAAAAGCCCAGGGCCAGATGGCTTCCCAGGGGAATTCTATCAGACATTTAAAGAAGAATTAATATCTATTCTCCTGAAACTGTTCCAAAAAATAGAAATGGAAGGAAAACTTCCAAACTCATTTTATGAGGCCACCATTACCTTGATCCCAAAACCAGACAAAGACCCCATCAAAAAGGAGAACTACAGACCAATATCCTTGATGAACATGGATGCAAAAATTCTCACCAAATACTAGCCAGTTGGATCTAACAGTACATTAAAAGGATTATTCACCATGACCAAGTGGGATTTATCCCTGGGCTGCAAGGCTGGTTCAACATCCACAAATCAATCAACATGATACAAGACATTAACAAAAGAAAGAACAAGAATCATATGATCCTCTCAATAGATGCAGAAAAAGCATTTGACAAAGTACAGCATCTTTTCTTGATCAAAACTCTTCAGAGTATAGGGATAGAGGGTACGTACCTCAGTATCATAAAAGCCATCTATGAAAAACCTACAGCGAATATCATTCTCAATGGGGAAAAGCTGAGAGCTTTTCCCCTAAGGTCAGGAACGCGGCAGGGATGTCCACTCTCACCACTGCTATTCAACCTAGTATTAGAAGTCCTAGCCACAGCAATCAGACAACAAAAAGAAATCCAAGGCATCCAAATTGGCAAAGAGGAAGTCAAACTCTCACTCTTTGCAGATGATATGATACTGTATGTGGAAAACCCAAAAGACTCCACCCCAAAACTGCTGGAACTCATACAGGAATTCAGTCAAGTAGCAGGATATAAAATCAATGCACAGAAATCAGTGCCATTCCTATACACCAACAACAAGACAGAAGAGAGACAAATCAAGGAGTCGATCCCATTTACAATGGCACCCAAAACCATAAGAAACCTAGTAATAAATTTAGCCAAAGAGGCAAAGTATCTGTACTCAGAAAACTATAAAATACTCGTGAAAGAAACTGAGGAAGACACAAAGAAATGGAAAAACGTTCCATGCTCATGGATTGGAAGAACAAACATTGTGAAGATGTCAATGCTACCTAGAGCAATCTACACATTCAATGCAATCTCCATCAAAATACCATCTCCTTTTTTCAAAGAAATGGAACAAATAATCCTAAAATTGGTATGGAACCAGAGGAGACCCCGAATACCCATAGGAATATTGAAAAAGAAAAGCAAAGCTGGCGGCATCACAATTCTGGACTTCCAGCTCTATTACAAAGCTGTCATCATCAAGATAGTATGGTACTGGCACAAAAACAGACGCATAGATCCATGGAACAGAATCGAGAGCCCAGAAATGGACCCTGAACTCTATGGTCAACTAATCTTCGACAAAGCAGGAAAGAATGTCCAATGGAAAAAAGACAGTCTCTTCAACAAATGGTGTTGGGAAAATTGGACAGCCACATGCAGAAGAATGCAACTGGACCATTTCCTTACACCACACACAAAAATGGACTCCAAATGGTTGAAAGACCTAAACGTGAGACAGGAGTCCATCCAAATCCTAAAGGAGAACACAGGTAGCAACCTCTTCGACCTCAGCCGCAGCAACTTCTTCCTAGAAACATCGCCAGAGGCAAGGGAAGCCAGGGCAAAAAGGAACTATTGGGATTTCATCAAGATAAAAAGCCCTTGCACAGCAAAAGAAACAGTCCACAAAATCAAAGACAACCGACAGAATGGCAGAAGATATTTGCAAATGACATATCAGATAAAGGGCTAGTATCCAAAATCTATAAAGAACTTATCAAACTCAACACCCAAAGAACAAATAATCCAATCAAGAAATGGGCAGAAGACATGAACAGACATTTTTCCAAAGACGACATCCAAATGGCCAACAGACACATGAAAAAGTGCTCCACATCTCTCGGCATCAGGGAAATCCAAATCAAAACCTCAATGAGATACCACCTCACACCCGTCAGAATGGCTAAAATTAACAAGTCAGGAAACGACAGATGTTGGCGGGGATGCAGAGAAATGGGAACCCTCCTACACTGTTGGTGGGAATGCAAGCTGGTGCAACCCCTCTGGAAAACAGTATGGAGGTTCCTCAAACAGTTGAAAATAGAGCTACCCTACGATCCAGCAATTGCACTACTGGATATTTACCCCAAAGATACAAATGTAGGGATCCGAAGGGGTACGTGCACCCCAATGTTTATAGCAGCAATGTCCACAATAGCCAAACTGTGGAAAGAGCCAAGATGTCCATTGACAGATGAACGGATCAAGAAGAGGTAGTATATATACACAATGGAATATTATGCAGCCATCAAAAGGAAGGAGATCTTGCCATTTGCAACGACATGGATGGAACTGGAGGGTGTTATGCTGAGTGAAATAAGTCAATCAGAGAAAGACATGTATCATATGACCTCACTGATATGAGGAATTCTTAATCTCAGAAAACAACCTGAGGGTTGCTGGAGTGGTGGGGGGTGGGAGGGATGAGGTGGCTGGGTGATAGACATTGGGTAGGGTTTGTGCTATGGTGAGTGCTGTGAATTGTGCAAGACTGTTGAATCACAGATCTGTACTTCTGAAACAAATAATGCAACATATGTTAAGAAAAAAGAAAAAGAAGATTGCAGGAGGAGAAGAATGAAGGGGAGTAAGTCGGAGGGGGAGACGAACCATGAGAGATGATGGACTCTGAAAAACAAACTGAAGGTTCTCGAGGGGAGGAGGGTGGGGGGATGGGTTAGCCTGGTGATGGGTATTAAAGAGGGCACATTCTGCGTGGAGCACTGGGTGTTATGCACAAACAATGAATCATGGAACACTACATCAAGAACTAATGATGTAATGTATGGTGATTAACATAACAATAAACAAATTTTAAAAAGTTTCCTCTAACAAGACTATCATGGATAATACTGATGCTCATCTATGTCTTGTACTCTTCTTCAAAGAACATACTTCTAAGCCCTCTTGCCAGAACTCAGGGACCTGTTACTAGTTTACTGACTATAAGAAGTATTGTGTCACACGTTCTTGCTGACTTATTTCAGAGTGGGTATGAGATTCCCAGGAGTTCTCTCCCACTCACATAGGTAAGATCCATTCTGGTGCGCATAGAAGATAACCCACCAGCCTGGATCCCTGAGTGATGACAACAGAGTTCCAACAGTTTGTAGTTAATATGTACTACATTATATAGAATGCTTGAGATTCCTTATATGACAATAAAGAACAACTGAAAAGAAAGCAGAATATATGTGGTGTATGTGTCCATATAACTCTTTCTGGGATGCCTACATCATCACTGGAATTGTCCTATCAAAATGAATTTGGTGGCTCAGCTTGGTTAAGAAGATGGACCTGGAAATTTAGCTTATTTTGTGATCTTTGTTTCAAAATGAGACAAGACACAGAAGTTCCCCCTGTCAAGGGAAAACCAGAGCCTGACTGTCAAAGCAGAAAACAGATCTTACTCCGAACTACTGGAAGAGGGGAAAGAGATCTCAGTCTAGAATTGGGCTCAATTCTGAATACAGCAGGAACAAGGGGCAGGGTAGTGGTCAGGGAAAGGAAAATTATTATGCATAAACCTCAGAGATAGGGGAGATTCTGGTTCAACAGACTTGACCAGAATCTTGCTGGAGGCAAACCAAGGTGGTCAAATACCAAGGGTGGACAGTGAAGATTCCTTCTAAAATTGGGTGAATTTCAGGCTCTACAATGACAGACACAAGCCCAAGGTCAAAGCCTAGTGGAGAAGAGGGCTTGAAAGAGCCTAACTCAAGTCTGGTCAAGGAGAGGATCAGTCCCTCCCTCCTGTCAAGAAGAGCATAGACATTTCTTTTCCATTAAACAACATGAGGCCATTCTTGTTCAGTTGCCTTTTGTTCATGAAGGACCAGCTAGACCATCTGCAGGGACTTGGTAGGAAACATCTGCTGAATGATACAAGTCCTACATCTAAATGAGGGTTGATCTTATGAAAAGAGAAGAAACCCAGTTCATAAGTGCAGGCAACCAGTGGAGAAGACTGCATCGTTGGGCGTGATGCATTGCACGAGGCGAGGCGAGAGGCGAGGCTGGCAGCAGCGACCCAATAGACTTGCTGGTTTGCAGTCTGAGTATCTTTAGTGACAGCACAGACATCAGTGTCACAAGCATGGTCTTCCCTCAGAGCAGAGCACAGAAGCATCCAGCTTCAGTCCATAGGACTTCCTTACATAGCCCCAGGAAGGATCTCAGTGGTCAGGCCAGTAGAGTAGAAGAAAAAAATGGAAACATTAGTTTGGAGAATTGGAGGCAGACATTGGAGAAAACTAGAACTGAGAATTTGGCGAGGGCTGGAAAAATGGGCAAAATGGCAGGATCCAATCCATTTTACAGATGAAGTCTCAAAGACCATGAACAGAGCTAAAATCTAATAACCCACAAGAGCAGGTTATGGTTTTCTGTTGAAACAGAAAATTTTCTCTATAGTTACCTCCCTCTTGGATTTCCTGTTTTTAAAGGAAGTCCGGTTTCATTAGATTTGATCTGATTATTCATGTAAATGGAACAAGAATGGACATTGACTACATAAGCCTTTTGGAGTTTGCTTTGCTGGAACTTCTCATAAGGACTCACAGACTTTCAAAAGACTCAAGTCTTGGTACCCAAGCAGAGAACTCACCACCCAAGTTCACCTTCAGTACCTATAGATATGGATAGATTCCTCTCTTCAAAATATCCTAAGCTTGCTGAGCTTGCTGAGAAGTGACCTTCCTTAACTTACCTGGTAAGGCTGGAAACCCTATTATAAGCCAGATACCAAGCTGATTTTCCCCAGAAGACTCTGTAAGCACTAGCTCCATAAAGTCAACTTTAGTTTCCTAACACTGTGTGGCCAGATCTGATTCTATGTACCATTTTCAAATAGGACATTCCAGCCTAAGCCTAAATATAACCAGCATCTCTAATTATGTCCTGTTACAAGGAGAACAGATTCTTATTGAATTTAAGCAAATAACATTGCCACAAAAAATAAGAATGCTCAAGGTTTTCCAAATTCTGGAAGGAATAGGGAGATACAGACGATACAGGTTTCATTTTTGTTTACAAAAGCATAATCTAATTTACGGACGATACAGGTTTCATTTTTGTTTACAAAAGCATAATCTAATTGTTACAAGTAACTTTGGAGAAGAAAGAAAAGGGGTTCTCACATCCAGAAAATGGAACATTAACAGTCTAGCAAGGTTCTAAATGAAACCCACCAGCGTCCCTTCAATAGTCCGTTCAGTCCCTCATAATTAATTCTTGTTCTGCTCTTCCTTGGGCTGCCAATTTTATGAACCCATCAGTTTCTCTCTTAGAGTTCTGGAAATCCTCAGTCCAGTAGTGTGGTCTCAAGGGTATCTAAGCAATGCCATCAGAAGCCTGTAAGCCCAGAGCACTTGTCACAGTCCTTTCCATGGGTCTGAGAAGACCAAGCCTTCTGACCTACAGCTAACTACAAATGCTTCCAGGGAAAAACTGGAGTAAAATAAAAGCCATCTGTGAATGACGTGGACTTAAAATAGCCATGGTTAAGACCTAATAAGGGTTCACTCGATAAGAATATCTGGTTTCTGTAACAGATATTTTAAGGTAATTACTAAAAATGTGGCTGATAACATACTGGACATATCATGGATAGAGAATACAGATTAATTTCTAGTAACTTCATACAATTTCTGAACTATTTATATTAATATTTACACAGACAAATACAACCTATGGAAAGCTAGTATCTTTCTTATTTGACAAAGCCTTTCCATGCCATCCAGCGTATCAAATAAACCAAATTAGTTTAGTATCTCTTTTTACAGGGTAGGAGAACAAATCCTTTGAGATTTTTCAAAGGTACCTCTGGGAAATCTCAAAGCCAGTTTGAAGTCAAGAAGATTTCATTTAGGATTTGATTTGGGGAAGGCAAAATTATCAAAAGTATAAAAAAACCTCAGCTGTTTAAAAAGTGATAAGACCTGGTTCTCTTAAATAATCAAGAACATGCCCCATGAGGCTAACATAAAGCACAAGAAGTTATTCTGGTAAGACATAGAATCTTTGTTTCCAACGTGGATTACTTAAAAAGTAAGAAAAACCTCTTACAATCTACTAAGAACAGACTAATAATGCAAGAAAACTTTGTCATTTTAACAGAGAGAAAACCAAATTCTAGTTTTGGATAGGTATACTTTTGAACTCTTTATAACTCTACAGATAAATCCATCCAATCTTCCCCAGCTTAACTCCACATAAAATTACTTTTCCTCAAAACCTTCTACAATTTGCTATATTCAGGAGTTCTCGCCTATATTTTTCCTTTTTCTCATTCTGAACCAGTTGCTTTACCTTGGCACAAAATTAGTACCATTTTCCTTTAATGAAAGTACATCCTTTGGACCTTGCCTAGTTCCCTTATTAAAGACCTACCCCATTTTTCTTGTATACTTTGCCTAAAAAGTAATTTCCCTTATTTTTGGTAGCTTTATTTTCATAGGTTGATTACAATACTTTAATCATTACTAACTTTTTACAGAGAAAACTAGGAAGTGGGCAATCATGAGCTGTCACATACCATCAGTATAGCATATTTTATGGCTATACCACCTCAATTTTATAGGTACACGCTTCCTCATTTTTCAATGTGACAAAAAAAAAAAACAACACGCTTAACAGTTTCCCATGTTTCGTTTCCCTAACCACATAAAATTAAGGAACCCATAGTATATAAACTTAAATTTGTGTTCAGTAGTAAATATTTCATCAGTTTATCTTAGAAATGATTAAGATATTTAATGAGTATTATTTTTTGTTTTTTAAGATTTTATTTATTTGCCAGAGAGAGACAGCGAGAGAGGGAACACAAGCAGGGGGAGTGGGAGAGGGAGAAGCAGGCTTCCCGCCGAGCAGGGAGCCCGATGCGGGGCTCAATCCCAGAAGCCTAGGACCGTGACCTGAGCTGAAGGGAGACGCTTAACAACTGAGCCACCCAGGCATCCCTGTGAGTATTACTTCTTAACTTAGCATATTTCTAAGGTTGTAAGTTACCAAAAAGATTTTAGAAATGATTCTTAGGAGACATATTATACCAGTAAACAAAGACAGCCATCATCTCAAGTTATTTCCCCCTTAACTATTTTTTCCAGTATATGCATGTCAGGGAAGTATCACAAAAGCAAAACAAAACACTGAAAAAAGCCAAATACTTGTTCTGTTGCTGTGTTTGATAAAGTAATGGATACCAAGCAATTCATTTTTACTGCATCTTTACCTGTACATTTGGTTTTAGGTTGGATTTTTAATTTTTATAACCTTGTACATCCAGTAAATATCACCTTGACTAGTAAATACATGTAGAATAAAAATATGCCCATATGATACTTTCTGCTAATTCAGAAATAGCTGTTTTTATTAAATCAATGATATTAAACTTAAATCATATCAACCTGAAAAGCATTTGGGTTAGCTTCTATATTTCTGGAAGTTTGGGGAATATTTAATTTATATAAGCACTCATTTAATTTATATAAGCACTCATTTATCTCTAAGCTAATTTGAATAGAGCTCCTTTATAGGATTTTATAAACTAATTGGTAATACCATCCAGGGGTAGAATTGTGTGTGTGTGTGTGTGTGTGTGTGTGTGTCTTATACCTTTCCTTCTAAAATTTTAGCCATGAGTCAGGTAAACAAATATAGTAATAGAAAAACCTCACTGGTTTATCTTCACTCTGTATTTTTATTCCAATTGTTTGGCAGATGGAATAAGTTAAGGTTACCTACTCAATGTGAGGGTTAAATATTTTTGCCCACATTTGTGGAGGAGATTAAAGTTTTCTTTTGCCCTGATAAATCCTCTTATGGAGGCTCTGAACTACATTTTAGGTAAGAGACTGAGGGTACCCCAAGCAACTGTCTGGATGTCTCCAAAGTCTGAGTGGAGAAAATATCCAGTCTATTTCCAACTGCCTTTTCTTTTCAAACTCATGCGATTGCTTTTAGGGGTCCCTGAGTCCCTTGAGAGTCCTAATGGGGACAGGGAGCACAAAGTTCAAGTACCTGAGGAGGTGAGTAACAACAGAAAAGTTCCAAGCAGAGTTGGACAGAGGATGCAGGAATTAGAGGTTAAAGGGGGACAGATCAAAGGATTCAAAGGAGCTGAAGGAAATGAAGGTGGTGAACGGAACGAAAGTATTGGGAAGGGAAAGCACCAGCTTAGGGAGATCTTAAGTTTCTCAAAGAAGCCACTGAAGTGCCATACTATCCTTAGCAAACATGCCCACAAGAAAGAAATCAGAGTTAGCAGAACATATAGTCAGCAGGTTCAAGAAGGGAGCTTCAGTCAATTGAGAAACTCTCGCAGGAGAAGCAGGATCAAAAAGAGCAAACAGAGCTCACAAAGATCCAAGAAAAAAAATGTCTGTAGGAGTCAAAACAAATTCTCACTTGAGAAAGGGCCAGGAAGAATCTTCTAACCCAGGAAGTCAGAAAGTAAGTTCCCACACTCAAAACAAAGAGCCAGGAAGAATTCTCTGGCCCACAGAGTCAGAAAGTGAATTCCCATTCAAAACAAAGAACAAAGCCCAGGAGTCAGGGAGTGAATCTCTATTCAAAACAAAGAGTCAGTAAGAAAGATATCCCAGTGGGTACCCTGCAGACAAAGACGACTGGGCCTTTAACACAGCTTCCAGACTACACTCAGAATCTTAAGAATCACAGTCTGTCAACGGTCTGTCATCCAGAGCACTGGCTCGGAAGCTTCACTCGCCAATAGACCCCTGATCAATCAGACAGGAATAAAGACAAGGCTTCAAAGGTACACAGGTAGGGACGTGCATGAGAGGTCCTGGGGTCCAGTGATGAATCTGATCTTATCCAAGTCACAGCACCATGATGGTCAAAAAAACAAAAAAAAAAAACAAAACACCAGTGCCCGACAGTTGTCAAAGCAGTAAAAATGGATCTTACTCAGAACTATTGGTATAGGGCAAAGAGATCTCAGTACAGAACAGGGCCCAGTTTCTAATACAGCATGGACAAGGTAGGGGGATTTATAACCAAAGAGCGGGGTGTGGGTAGGGGGGTGGAAAATTCAGGAAACACCAGGGGGAGATTCTGGTTAGACCGACTTGATGAAGGCATGCCAGGGCAATCAGATATAAAAGGTGGGGAATTCTTTTCTGATGGACTTGGTAGAATTCTTACTAAAGTTGGGTGATGCAGGTCTGACAGACACTGAAGCCCAAAGTCAGAGCCTACTGGAGAAGGGGGAGGGGGGCAGGACTAAAGTTTGGTTAAGGAGAATCTTTGTCACCCTGGGCCCTGAGAGGAGTTCAGAAGGCAGGTGCACTCATCTGTAAACTTCTATGGGACCCACCTGGAGAAGGAAGGAGGAAGGAATAAGGACACCAAGAGGAACTGAGGACTACTAACATTCCCTTTTTTCACACCTGGTCATTACCCCTGGGAAAAGCACAGGGAAGAGGATGGAAATAGGAGACACTGACCAATCGTCCCAAAAGATGATCCTCTAAAGAAATGACTTAGTTCAGACTAAGTTGTAAACTAAACCAAACATTTTGTCCTCATTACCTGATTCATAGCTCATGAAGAATACCAGAGAGTAGTTACAGTAGTTACAGTAGGAGTAAAATACTCAGCTCCACTACACAGATAGCCCTATTGGGGACTTACAGAAATGTGTGTTGACAAGGATTTTTTATAATAGTAAAGGCTGTTTTTGTTTTTACAGACCCCCTATTTCTACAAAGCACAGGGACATTCTTAGGGCTGGTCACAGAATTTTGCTATCACGTAATCATTTTATTCATTCATGTATCTAATCAACTTGTATTTATTTCCTATCTATG
The DNA here is from genome assembly GCF_003265705.2 of Callorhinus ursinus. NCBI lineage: Eukaryota > Metazoa > Chordata > Mammalia > Carnivora > Otariidae > Callorhinus > Callorhinus ursinus. The sequence goes on from NW_027397150.1 coordinate 1,566,869, forward strand.
GTGTAGCAGGTCCTATGCTAGACATAGGAGCTACAAAACTGAGCAGCACAGATGAAATACCTACCCCAACAGTTTTGTCACTGGAATGAATACATCCAAGTAAACAATTAACAAACTAAATGGCTTCTGAATTTTGGCTTTTCTCCAGCTTCCAACTGAGGCTGTACCTTTCCTCCCAAGCACTCTAGCTGGAGAAGAGATTAACCTTTATCTGATGGCTCAGTCAGTTGAGCATCTGACTCGATTTCAGCTAAGGTCATGATCTCAGGGTCATAGGATTCAGCCCCCCATTGGCCTCCACGCTTGGCAAGGAGCCTACTTGAGATGCTCTCCCTCTCTGCACCCCTCCCCCACTTGCACTCTCACTAAATAAAATCTTAAAAAAAAAAGTGTCAATTCCCATTGGGAATGTCTATAAGTGACAACATAATATTTTTTCTTAGCAAACCTAGTGGTGTTAACTGAAATGAAACATCTGGTAATCTTCCCTGGGAGCATTTTATAACTGTCAGATACACTGGCACAGCAGGAGTAAAGGAAGAAAATCCTAACTGGAGAAAACACTGTGCCATTAAAAATCCACCAGGAAGATGGAAGGATCTGGATAGCACAAAGGCCCAGAAACACAACTGAGAAAGACTGGAGTTAACGATCATAATTTCTCACTCTTCTGGTTGTCCTAGGGCCAATAAAGACCTAAAGAATAACAGATATGACTCATGTCATATGATAAATGTCCAGTGAGCAGAGCTGCAATCACTAACATTAAAGTCTTTTTGTGTGTGTGTGTGTGTGTGTGTGTGTCAGGGGGAGGGGGTCATCTGCTGCATTTGCAGAGGGATGTACTTCCTATATAAGGGCTAACCTGGCTCCAGAAAAAAACTCCTCCTGTGCAACCCGCTAAGGAATTTTCCAGGATAAAAACACATGTAATACTACTCTACCCCCTACCACTCTATCTACAATTTACTTAGGTATATTCAATACAAATCCCTGAGCTTGAAGTAGTTTACTTCAGCCTACAGTAAAATTTAGTTTCAGATTGAATTGGGATGAAAAAAAGGGAAAGCTCTGGCCTGGAAGTGCAAATTATTAGTTCCTTTGGAATGTCAGCCTGAACATTTCACATGGCCCAAAGGGATACCCAATGCTGTCTTCTAAAGAAAACAGACCTGGATCACTTTTAACCATTAACTTGGTAAAGATAATGGCTTACTGGATTATAAATTGTCTTCATTTGAGCTTCAGAGTATTCTAATAACCTCCAAGGCTGTGCATCCTAAGTGGCACCACATGAACTTACTATTGGTCATTAAAATGTTCAAATATCAGCAACTTCATGTGGTTCTACCTAATAGATGCCCAGAGAAACAACGTCACAGTTGGAGTGATACAGTATTTATATATGGAAAAATGTGACTGTAGTATTAGGATTGACTGAGACTGCATAAAGCCTGTGGGCTACAAAATGCCCATCCAGCATTACATAATGGTAAAGGGGTCAAACAAGATGACATAACATTTGTAAATATATATGCATCTAACAGGAGCGCCAAAATACATAAAGCATTAACAGACCTAAAGAGGGAAATTGACAGCAATACAGTGATAGTAGGGATTTTAATACTCCCCTTTACATCAATGGATAGATCATCCAGACATCAAATCAGTAGGGAAACATCAGCCTCAAATGGCATGTTAGACCAGATAGACTTAATAGATGTATACAGAATGTTCCATCCAAAAGTGGAATACAAAGCTGGTGCAACCACTCTGGAAAACAGTATGGCGGTTCCTCAAACAGTTGAAAATAGAGCTACCATATGATCCAGCAATTGCACTACTGGGTATTTACCCCAAAGATACAAATGTAGGGATCCGAAGGGGTACGTGCACTCCAATGTTTATAGCAGCAATGTCCACAATAGCCAAACTGTGGAAAGAGCCAAGATGTCCATCGACAGATGAATGGATAAAGAAGAGGTGGTATATATACACAATGGAATATTATGCAGCCATCAAAAGGAATGAGATCTTGCCATTTGCAACGACGTGGATGGAACTGGAGGGTGTTATGCTGAGTGAAATAAGTCAATCAGAGAAAGACATGTATCATATGACCTCACTGATATGAGGAATTCTTAATCTCAGAAAACAAACTGAGGGTTGCTGGAGTGGTAGGGGGTGGGAGGGATGGGGTGGCTGGGTGATAGACACTGGGGAGGGTATGTGCTATGGTGAGCGCTGTGAATTGTGCAAGACTGTTGAATCACAGATCTGTACTTCTGAAACAAATAATGCAATATATGTTAAGAAAAAAAAACAGAAGAAGATAGCAGGAGGGGAAGAATGAAGGGGAGTAAGTCGGAGGGGGAGACAAACCATGAGAGACGATGGACTCTGAAAAACAAACTGAGGGTTCTAGAGGGGAGGGGGGTGGGGGGATGGGTTAGCCTGGTGATGGGTATTAAAGAGGGCACATTCTGCGTGGAGCACTGGGTGTTATGCACAAACAATGAATCATGGAACACTACATCAAGAACTAATGATGTAATGTATGGTGATTAACATAACAATAAAATTTTTTTTTTAAAAAGTGGAAAACACATTCAAGTGTACATGGAATATTCTCCAGGAAAGATTGCCTGTTAGGTCACAAAACAAGTCTCAATAAATTTAAGATTGAAATCATATAAAACATCTTTTCCAACCACTTTGGCATAAAACCAGCAATCAAAAGAAAACTGTAAAAATCATAAATACGTGGAAATTTAAAAACATGCTATTGAACAACTACTGGGTCAACAAATCAGAGAAATTTAAAAACCTTAAGTAAAAAAGGATATACAAAATTCCAAAAATCTATGGGATGCAGGAAAGTGGTTCTAATAGGGAAGTTCATAGTGATCTAGGCCTACCTCAAGAAACTTTATACTGGGGCCCCTGGGTGTCTCAGTTGGTTAGGCAACAGCCTTCGGCTTGGGTCGTGATCCCAGAGTCCTGGGATAGGGCCCCATGTAGGGCTCCCTGCTCAGTGGGGGGGCCTGTTTCTCCCACTCCCGCTGCCTGTGCTCTCCTACTCTGTCAAATAAATAAATAAAATCTTTAAAATAAAAAAAACTTTACAGAAAACCCTAAGGACTCTGCCAAAACACTGTTAGAATAAACAAATCCAATCAAGTTGTAGAGTATAAAATCGATATACAAAAATTGCTTTTTTTCTATACATTGACAAACTAAGAAAAGTTTTAAAATGCCATTTGTAACTATCAAAAAGAAAAAAATAACATACTTAATAAATTTAACCAAGGAGTTAAAAGACCGATACCCTGAAAACCCTAAGACACTAATAAAACAAAGTGAAGACACAAATGAAAATATAGTCCATGTTCATGGATTATAAGAATATTGTTAAAATATCCCTATTACCAAATCAATATATAAATTCAATGCAATCCCTAGCAAAATTCTAATGGCATTTTTCACAGCAATAGAACAGACATCCTAAAATTGGTATGGAAACACAAAAGACCCCAAATGGCAAAAGCCATCTAAAGAACAAATCTGTAGGCATCATGCTCATGGATTTCAAACTATTACAAAGCTATAGTAATCAAAACAATTTGGTACTGGCATAACAGAATAGAAAGCCCCAAGACAAACCATGCATAGTCAATTTATGACAAAGGAGGCAAAAATATACAAGTAGAAAGGGTTGGTGTCTTCAACAAATGGTGCTGGGAAAACTGGACAGCCACATGCAAAAGAATGCAACTAGTCTGCTATCCTACACCATATACAGATTAACTCAAAACAGATTAAAGACATGAATACCTGAAGCCATAAAACTGCTAGAAAACATAGATGGTGAGCCACGTGACATGGATCCAGCTCCAAAATCAAAAGCAACAGAAACAAAAACAAGTGGCACTGTTTGCACAGCAAAGGTAACCACCAAAAAACATTAAAAGGCAACCTTCCAAACGGGAGAAAATATTTGCAAGTCACATAATCAATAAGGATTTAATGTTCAAGATACATGAAGAATTCCTACAACACAACAGCACAGAAACAATCTGCCAAAAAAAAAAAAAATGGGTGGAGGAGTTGGATAGACATTTCTCCAAAGACAACTACAAACTACCAACAGGTACATGAAAAGATGCTCAACATCACTCATCAGGGAAATGCAAATCAAAACCACAATGAGACACTGCCTTACACCTGCCAGACTGATTTATCAGATAAGAAATAACAAGTCTTGTCAAGGATGTGAAGAAAAGGAGACCATCGTGCAATGCCAGGCATACACACATGTTGGTACAGCCACCATAGAAAACAGTAAGTTGGGCCCTCAAATTAAAAACTGAACTACGATGTGAACAAATAAGATGTGTTATATATATAAAATGAATGAAATTAAACCTTAAGAAATGAAATTCTTACACCTGAAACTAATGTAACTTATGTGTCAACTACACTTCAGTTAAAAATTTTAAGATGAAATTCTGATACACGCGACAACATGGATGAACCTTCAAAACACAACCCTACATGAAAGGAGCTAGGTGTGAAAGCCCAATGTTGTGATTCCATGTATATAAAGTAGCTAGAATAGGCATATTCACAAAGAAATTACACTGGAGATGTCCAGGGGCTGAGAAGAGAGTAGAGTGAAAGAGCTCATGTTTAATGGGGACAGAGTCTGTTTGGGATGATGAAAAAACCCTGGAAAGGGACAGTGGTCATGGTTGCACAACATTAAATGCTCCTAATGTCACTGACTGGTACACATAAAAAATGGTTAAAATAGTAAGCTTATGTGTATTTACAATTTACAAAAGCCACTTTAAAAGAACAACTACCATATGATGCAGCAATTCTGAGTGTTTATCTCAGAAGAAAATGAAAACACTAATCTGAAGTGATATATGCACCCCGAAGTTTGCTGCATTATTCACCATAGCCAAGATATGGCAACAACTGAAATGTCCATCAATGGATGAATGGATAAAGATGTGGTCTGTATACACCATGGAATATTCCTCAGCCATAAGGAATGAGATCCTACCATTTGCAACAACATGAACAGACCTTGAGGGAATTATTCTAAGTGAAATAAGTCAGCCAAAAAAAAAAAGAGAGAGAGAGAGAGAGAGAGAGAAAAGCCACTCTATGGTTCCACTTACATGTAGAATTAAAAAACGAACCAACAAAACTCACAGGCACAGTCAATAGAATGATGGTTGCTGGGGCACAAAGCAGGTGATGGGGGCAAGAGATACAAACTTCCAGGTATAAATCATGCAGGTGTGATCTACAGCATACAGACAACGCTAACACTGTAGTGTATGCCTGAAAATGGTTTAGACTAAATCCTGAAAGTTAACTCTCTATAGGAATAGAGGGAACTGGATTTATTATAGTGAGCACTTTACAATAAGCTCAAATATTGAATCATTATGTTGGATACCTGAAATCAATGTTACAGGATATACTTCAAAATTTTAATGTTAAAAAATTTAATGAAAAAGGAGACCCCAAAAAGGCCCATTCAGCTACATCTGCACTAGACTAATGCCCTCCGATATGCTGCAGCAAGGTCTCCTGTCTGTAGGACCTCTTGGGTACTGTCCCCCATCCCACAAAGCTTGGACAGACGGGGTTCCTAAAGAAAGAGGAAAAGAGGAGGGAGGGGAAGAACATGGGAGGGAAGAGAAGGTAGTCCCCCAACTTAGAGCACTTTCAGCTGCCCGGATCCAAGCTAACTTCTGGACTAACAGTGGCTTAAACTAACAGATCTTATATCTGTCTCTCATACCAAAAAGTTCAGAGTAGATGGTCCAGCAAGAAGCAGGTTTAATGATTCCTCCCAAACACGTTGGCTGTAACTTCACAGGTCAACAATGGCTTCTGCAGCTCTAATCATCACGTTCACGCTCAAGGTAGGGAGAAGGGGAAACAGCACCAGAAAGCTCTATCCCATTTTTGAGAAACGCCAGTTTCCCTAGAAGCCCCCCACACCACCCCAGCCAGGCAGAAGTCCACTACATCTCATGGGTCTTAACTGTGCTAGGTGGACACCTACATGAAAACGATGCTGGAATAGCATGTGTTTCATGGCGAGCCAAGTTGTGGCAATGCCGAGTGTCCCGAAGCAGCACTCTGGTCTCTAGTGATCACCTTCCTGGGTTTCAAGAGATGGCAGTGGTAGCCTTGGCAGGGAGAAACCGGTGCCCCCATGTCTGGTCACTAGCTACTCTGCCATTCAAGAGCCTTGGCCCCAGCGGCATCATGGCTTCCAAGTCCTCGCCATTCTCAGAATGGCCTCCTGATCCCTCAGCCTTCCTCCTGCCGAGACAGAGGCAGGCTAGTTCAACATCTTGTTCTGGGACTTGTTACTAGAGGCACAGTCCGGAGCCTGCTCCCGCAGTACCTACCACTTCATCAACAATTAAGTAGGTTTTTGGTTGTAAGTAGGTTTTTGGTTTCTGCTTCCTGCAACAGGGCCCTAAGTGACACATGAGCCTAATACTCCTGCCACAGGCGGTGAAGTGGCACGTCAGCTCTGTGGGGCCTCAGCCTGGGCCCCAGCCTAGCCAGAGGACCCACAAGAACCCACTCTTCTCAGCTACCCCAAGCTTCTCCACGAACACATGGATTCTGTAGGCCCAGCTTTCATCACAAACATCTGAGTCTTTCTAAGTGTCCATGTGGTTGTTGTTTCCCACCCCCAACCCATGGACAAATGATACTTTGTTCACATCCTTCGGTTTTGGGTTGCTCTATTTTTGTCTTTTATGAAATGACTTCAGGACTAACACTCTTGAGGCATGGATCCAACACAGTATTCATCCTCTAATTTGTAATAATTTTTGGAAGCTTCTTCTCTATAAAAGACAGTTTACTGGGACTTAACAGATTTCTCCTTTCAGTTAACTTTGAATAGAAACTGCAGAGAAAGATGCATAAAATTCTTTGCTGCAAGTGTGTGTTGACTCAGACCAGGACACAAAGACCGACCTGAACTCAAAGCCGCCAGATCACAAGCTCCCCGAGGTAAGGGAGTACTCTGTTTGGCACCTAGAACAGAGTCACAATAGGGGCACTCAATGAATGCTGAATTACTGAATGTGTCCCGCCAGCTCAGGAGGCACTCCCCATCCAGCCTCCAACATCTGTCACCAGGGCTAAGTCACTGGAATTGCCATCCTCACTCTGTCTCCACACTACCCTTCCTCCACTTATGTGGTGTACCTTCTTTGCTCTGGATACAGATTAGCAGTGTGTAAAGAAAGCAAAGGCCATGGCTTATCCCAGGACCCACAGGGGCCTCTTGCATCTACTGCTTTGCAGAGTCCCTCTCTGACCTCAGTGAACAAAGCCCCGAACCTCACTGCTAAGAACTGCACGGGACTGCTTTCCTACCCCAAAAGGCAGATCAACACACGGATTACCTAGGCCATTTTCCAGAAGGCCAGCTCTAAATGGCACCGCTATAGCACTAACATGCGGTGAGGTGGGCAGAACTATAATACTTAAGAAATCAGCTATGAAGAAATAGTCTGGAAGTCAATTGAGGAGTCTGTGTGTGCCTGCCTGTGTGTGCGTGCTGTGTGGGAGGCCAAGGCTGCCAAGGAATATGCTTAAGTAATAATAGATATTCTCTAAATAGCTGTGTTAGTTACCAGTTTCACACACAAACATTTATTATCTCACACAGTTTCTGAAGTCAAGAATCCAAGAGCAGCTTAGCTGGGTGGTTCTGGTCCAGGGTCTCTCATGGAGGTTTCCAACAAGAGGTCACCCAGAACTGCAGCACCTGGAGGCCTGGTTGGCACTGGTGGATCTGCTTCCAAGATGGCTCCCTCACACAGCTGTTGGCAGACACCTACATTCCTTGCTGGCTCTTGGCAGGAGGCTTCAGTTCCTCAGCAGCTCCTCGGTGTCCTCACAGCATCAGAGATTCACGAGCAGGTGAGAACAAGCAGGAAGCTACAGTGCTTCTATGACCCCCATCCCTGAGTCACATCCTCAAACTTCTGCTTTTCCTATTCATTTGAAGCTAGTCTTGTCCACACTCAAAGGAAGGGGAGTAAGTCCCACCCCCTGAAGGGGACTCTTCATTTAATGAAGAATTTGTGGACATTTTCGAAGAACTGCCGTGTAAGGCAGGCAGATCTGGTTAGCTACAGGGTGTCTCCTAAATTCAGCATGCAATTTTAGGGCCAAGGGTGAAATGCTCAGAGGATTGGAAGGAGTTTGCCCTCCTCTTCCCTTTGCAAATGTGCCTCAATTTTCCCCTACATGAAAAGATGACAACCCCGTGTAGAATGCTCCCCAGCTTGTGAAAGAAAGCATTCAAAAATGAGAAGGGAAGGCAACTGCACAACTCAACCCCCTCTGGTGATCCTGCCTCACATAAGGGGAGAGAAGAGAGACAAATTTTTCCGAAGGTCACAGCCCACAAAATGGAATGGAAGTTTAATCTTACGATTATAAAACTGTCCTCTCTAAAATGTTGCCCGCATAACCATGGATTGCAAGTAAGAGAGCTGCAAGCCATGTCTGTTTAGGAAGGAGTTTGTAGAGAAATCCAAAGAAAACAGGGACAAAAACAAGGACACTAGAGGAAATGGGCAGCTACAGCTACCACAGTCAACACAGCCTAACATTAGCCAGATAAACACATCTGGAACCACACACTGAAGGCCTATTTATTTCAGTTTCTATTACCTAATACATCATGTCCAGCTTACAAGAAAAAAAAGTACAAGGTGTGATAAAAGGGGAATAAGTCTGAAGAGACATTGTAAACCTCAGAACCAGACTGATATGGCAGAGATTTTGCAATTATCAGATGGGGAATCTGAAATAACTAATATGCTATTGGTCCTAATGAAAAAAAATGGACAACATGCAACAGGCAGGTAATATATGCCAAGAGATGGAAACGAATAAAAAAAACCAAAGGGAAATGTTAAAAATGAAAAGCACTTTAACAGAAATGAAGACTGCCTTTGATAGACTCACCAGTAGACTGGACATGGTCAAGGAAAGAATTGGTGAGCTTGAAGAGCCATCACAGAAACTTCCAAAACTGAAATTTAAAAAAGTAAAAGAATGTCCAAGAACTGTAAGATAATTACAAAGGGTACAACACACATATAAAGGAGATACCAGAAGGAAACAAGTAAAAGGAGAAATATTTGAATGAGGACAGTTTTCTAAAATTTATGATACCAAACCTGAAGCACAAGATGCAGGAGAACATTGAACAAAATAAATACCAAAAATTCTACACCTAGGTATAATATATTAGACAGCAGAATATCAAGGGCCAAGAGGAAAATCTTCAAAGAAGCCAAAGGGGAGAAAAATTCCCTTCCTATAGAGAAACAAGGATAAGACTTACATTAGACTAGACTTCAGAAACAATTGCAAGAGCCTAAAGTAATAGATTTAAAGTGTTAGGGCAGGGGGAACATCACCAACCTAGAATTCTTTACCCAGTGAAATTATCCCACAAAAGTGAAGAGGAAAAGACTTTGTCAAGAAGACAAAAAAAAAAAAAAAAAAACCACTGAATTTGTCATCAGACCTATCTTGCAAAAAATGTTAAATTTCTTCAGAAAAAATGATAGAGGTCAGAAACTCCTATCTCCATGAATAGAGGAGAAAGAATAAATGTAGAATAAAATATTTTTCTGGCTTTTTAACATAACTTTCTTCAATATAATAGTAACCATGCATTGGGTGACCACAGCTTATGGATGGGAGAAATGAATGGCAGCAATGTTACAAGGGACTTGAGGAAGGAACTGAGAATACAGTTATAAAAGTACCTGCACTGTCCATGAAGTAGTAAGGCATTATTTGAAAGTGGATTTAAGGGCCCAGGTGGCTCAGTCGGTTAAGCATCTGATTTTGGCTTGGGTCATGATCTCCTGGGGTTGGTCCCAGGATTGAGCCCCACATTGGGCTCCCTGCTCAGCAGGGAATCTGCTTCTCCCTCTTCCCCTGTCCCTCCCCCTGCTCATGCTTTGTCTCTCAAATAAAAATCTTAAAAAGGAAGTGGGCTTAGATTATTTGTAAAGAGATATTACACACTGTAGTATAACCACTAAAAAAAAAAAAAAAACCACAAAAAGAAAAAGAAAACCTTTTTATAAGTACAACTAATATGCTAAGAGAACAGAAATGTCATCATATAAAATGCTCAATCAAAACCAGTAAGGGATGGTTACCAGAGAGAAGGTGTAGAGAGATGGGTGAACTAAGTGAAGGAGATTAAGAGTACACTTATGATGAACACCAGGTATTGTATGGAAGTCCTGAATCACCAAATTGTATACCTGAAACTAATACCACACTGTATGCTAACTGGAATTTAAATAAAAACTTTAAACAAAAAAATTTGAGAAAGAGGAAAATTTAAAAAGAATGCAATGAACAAAAAATAGCTGCCAGTATGGTAGACGTTAATCCAGCTAGATCAATAACCACTTTAAACATGAATGGTCTGTATACACCAATTAAAGAGACACTCAGAGTGAATGAAAAAAATAAGATCAACCATAAGTTGTCTACCAGAAACCAAACTATACATAGTATAGTAAAGGGATAGAGAAAGATATACCAGGTTAACGATAATCAAAAGAAAGGTAGAATAGCTTCATTAACTTGAGATATGCAGACTCCAAAGCAAGGAAAATTAAGTAGGATGAAGAGAGGCATTACATAATGAGAAAGGGGCAGATTCTCCAAGAAGATATAACAACGCTTAATGTGTATATGCCTAAACAACAGAGCACCAAAATAAGTGAGGCAAAACCTGTTACAACTGAAGGGGTAAAAAGACAAATAGAGTATTAAGCCCCCTCCATTAGTAACCCATAGATCCAGCAGGCAGAAAATCAGTAAGGACATAGTTGAACTGAATAGCACCATCAATCAATGAGATCTAACGGACATTTATAGACTACTTCATCCAAGAGCAGAATATAGTCTTTTCAAACTCACATGGAACATCCACCAAGAAAGAATACATGTTGGGCCATAAAAAACAAAATTAGAACACATAGTTGGCCATAAAAAACAAAATTTAAAATACAAATCATACATAGTATGCTCTCAGACCACAACAGAATTAAACTAGAAATCAGTAAGATAGCTGAAAAATCCACAAATATGCACTTCTAAAAAAAAAAAAAAAGAGTCAAAGAACTCTCAAAGAGAATTTTTTAAATGATGAAAATTCAACTTACCAAATTTGTAGGACAGAGTAAAAGCAGTACTTCAAGGGAAATTTGTAGCATTGAATGCATAGATTAGAAAAGATGATCCAGAATCTGTAATCCAAACTTCCACCTTAGGAAACTAGAGTAAGAAGAGTAATATAAACTATAGCAAATAGAATAAAATTTACAGCAGAGATCAATAAAATTGCCAACAGTGAAATAGAGAAAGTCTGTGAAACCCAAAACTGATTCTTTGAAAAGATCAATTAAATTGATAAAATTCTATCCAGGCTAACAAAAAAGTCAAAAATTACTGATAGAAATCAAAGAGGTAATGTCACTACTGATTTCATGAACACAAAGAGGATAAAAAAAATCATAAACAACTCTGTACCACCAATAGTCACTTCAAAGAAATAGACAAATTCCTTGAAAAACACCATCTTCCAAAACTGACACAAGAAGAAATAGATCTAAATAGGCCTATACCTTTTTTGGTTCCAGTTCAAGATGGCAGGGTAGAAGGACTCTGAACTCACAATCCACAGAATACACCAAGTTGTACCTATTAACAAAACAACTCCTCCGGAAGATCTGAGGGCTGACTGAACAGCTACTGAACTGAAGACAGAAGGATAAGAGAAGAACAAGAGAGGAAGACATGGTAACAAGGTGAACCTCCACCCCCACACTGCGAATGGTAGTGGGAAGGACAGTACTGAGGGCCCAGGGAAAAAGTCATGGTTTAAAAGAACAGCTAGCATATAAAAGAGACAATTCTAGAACTCTGCCAAGCAGCGAAGGAGCTGCGGGAATGCTCTCCAGGTTTGAGGGACTGGAGAACAACATGGCTTATGTTCCCACTACACCTTGGAAACCCAGACCAGAGCAGGGTCTGGACACCTAATGGGTGGGTCCAGTTTGCACTTCAGTGGCCCCAGGATCCACAGGCCCACACCAGGCCTAGATGCACTAGAACACAGGGGGGAAAGCCACTGTTTAAAAGGGGTGAGGAACTACAGGAACATGCTGTTCCCCCTACCACCTCAAAAACCCAGACTGGAACAGAATCTGGCCACCATAACCTGCGGGTCAGACTTTCACAATGAGCTTGTGACCTCAGCATGCCCAGGGTCCACAAGTCCACACCAGCCACTCTGTGGTGCTGGAGGCATGAAAATAAGCCAGTTTTGTTGGTTTTTACTTTTTACGGTTTTATTTTTTTTAAGATTTCTCTCGTTTTTATTTTTTTTTCCTTTTATTTATTCTCTCTGTAAAAAGTCGAAGTTTAAAAGAGTAGCGTATACAGCCACAGCTCCAGCCACCAAGCACACAGTCTGCAGAGGGTTCACCATGCACAAGACCACTCCCTTCAACTTAAGAAGTAGCCATTTTCCCTAATCCATGGAAACAAACACAGAAAGTCACAATGGGAGACAGAGAAATAGGCTTCAAAGAATAAGAAAAAAAACCTCAGTGAAAGAATTAAATGAAACAGATATTATACCTGATAAAGAATTTAAAGTGATGATTATAAAGATACTCACTGGGCTAGAGAGAAGAGTGGGAGAACTCCGTGAGACCTTCAATAAAGAGAAAATATTAAAAAGAACCAATCAGAGCTGAAGAATAAGATAACAAAAAACACACTAGAGGGAACCAACAGTAGCTGAGAGAATGCAAAAGGACATATCAGTGATCTGGAAGACAGGGTAACAGAAAACACAAGCTGAACAGCAAAAAGAAAAAAATTTTTAAAACTGATCAATTAAGAGATCTCCCGGACAACATCAAGCAAACAAACATTTGCACTATAGGGGTCCCAGCAGAAGAGAAAGGTGTAGAAAATTTATTTGAAGAAGTAACTGAAAACTTCCCTAACCTAAGGAGTTAATACACATCCAAATCCAAGAAACACAGAGTTCTAAACAAGATAAACCCAAGGAGGTCCACACCATGGCACAGAGTTAAAACGTGAAAGGTTAAAGAGAATCCTAAAATTGGCAAAAGAAACAAAAAGTTACCCTCAAGGAAGAACCTAGAAGACCATCAGCTGATTTTTAGCAGAAACTTCGCAGACCAGAAGAGAGTGGCATGATACATTCAAAGTGCTGAAAGGAAAAAAACCTACAGCCAAGAATACTCAGCCCAGCAACATTATTCAGATTTGAAGGAGAGACAGAGTTTCCCAAAGACGTTTATCACCACTAAACCGGCCTTAAAAGAAACATTAAAGGGACTTCTTTAAGTGGAAAGAAATGGCTGTTAGACATAAGAATAATACAAATAAAAATGTACAATATGACAATGTATACATAAAATGTGGAGAAGGGAAAAGGGGAAAGATTTTTTTGTTTTTTCTTTAGAATGTGTTTGAAATTAAATGACAAATCTGATTAATATGGACTTCTATTTAGGATGTTAAATATGAACCTCATGATAACCACAAACCCAAAACCTAAGATACACAAAAAATAGAGAGAACTCCAAACAAAACATTATAGATACTTATCCCAAAGAAAGACAACAAAAGGAGGAATTACTAAAACAACCAGAAAACAAATTTTTGAAGTGGCAATAAGTACATACCTATCACTTTAAATGTAAATAGCCAAAATGCCCCAAAAGACAGAGTGGCAGAATGGATTAAAAAACAAGACCCATCTATATGCTGCCTACAAGAGACTCCTCTCAGACCCCAAGAATATGTACATAGACTGAAAGTGAAGGGAAAGAAAAACATTCACCATGCAAATGGAAGTAGAAAAAAGCTAGGGTAGCAATGCTTTTATCAAACAAAATGGACTTTAAAACAGACTGTAACAAGAGACAAAGAAAGGCATTACATAATGATAAAGGAATCAATCCAACAAGAGGATATTACAATTGTACATATCTACACACCCAACACTGGAGCAACTAAATACGTAAAGCAAAGACAGATATTGATGGTAATGCAGTAATAGTAGGGCACTTTAACACTCCACTTACATCAATGGATTGATCATCCAGGCAGAAAATCACTAAGGAAACAATGTCCTTAAATGACATATTGACCAGATAGACCTAATAGAGGACATTCCACCCAAAAACAGAATACACATTCTTTACGTGTGCATGGAACATTCTCCAGAATAGATCACATATTAGACCATAGAATAAGCCTCAATGAATTTAAGACTGAAACCATACTGTGCATCTATTCTGACTACAACAGTATGAAGCTAGATATAAATCACAAGAAAAAAATGGAAAAAACAACACATGGGGACTAAACAGGATACTAACCAATAGGTCAATGAAGCAATCGAAGAATAAAAATACAATGACAAATGAAAATGAAAACAGTCCAAAATCGCTGTTACGCAACGAAAGCAGTTCTAAGAGGTATATAGCAATGTAGATAGGTATATAGACCTATCTCAAGAAACAAACTCAAACAAGAACCTAACCTTACAGCTGAAAGGAACTAGAAAAAGAACACCCAAAATGAGAAGGAAATGGAGACCCCCCCAAAAAAGGAGAGAAAAAAGGACCAATGAAGCCAAGAGCTGCCTCTTTGAAAAGAAAAACAACTCCAAACCAGACTCATCAAGTAAAAGAATGACCCAAATAAATCAGAAATGAGAGAAGTAACACCCGATACCACAGAAATACAAAGGATTTAATACTATGAAAAATTATATGCCAACAAACTGGACAACCTATGGACACCATGGCACATAGTTAAAACGTGAAAGGTTAAAGAGAATCCTAAAATTGGCAAAAGAAACAAAAAGTTTCTTTTTGTTAAATAAACTCCTAGAAACATACAATCTTCCAAAACTGAACTAGGAAGAAATAGAAAATCCTAATAGACCAATTACAAGTAATTAAACTGAATCAGTAATCAAACTACCAAAAAATAGAAGTTCAGAACCAATGGATTCACAAATGAATTTTACCAGACCTTTGAAGGATACTTATTTTCCTCCAACTATTCAAAAAAAAAAAAATAGAAAAGGAAGGTTCCAAATACATTCCAAGAGGCCTCAACAAAATATTAGCAAACCACATGTAACAATACATTAAAAAAATCCTTCACCACAATCAGGTGGGATTTATACCTGTGATGCAAGGATGGTTCAATATTTGCAAATCACTGTCATACACCCTATCAATAAAAGATAAAAATCATCAACAGATGCAGAAAAGGCATTTGACAAGATTCAACAACCATTCATAATTTAAAAAAAAAAAAACACCTCTTAGCAAAATGGGGTTAGAGGAGGCATACCTCAACATAAAGGCTGTATATGAAAAACCCACAGCTATCATCATCCTCAGTGGTGAAAAACAGCTTTCCCTCTAAGGTCAGGATCAAGACAAGGATGTCTACTCTCACCACTTTCATTTAACCTAGTACTAGAAGTTCTAGCCACAGCAATCAGACAATAATAAGAGGCATCCATATTGCTAAAAAAAAGTTAAACTGTCCCTATTTGCAGATGATACAATACTACACATAGAAAGCCCTAATGATTTCCACCAAAAAAAAAATTACAAGAATAAACGAATTCAGTAAAGTGGCAAGATACAAAATTAACATGCAGAATACTATTTCTATAACCTAACAACAAAGTTAGAAAGAAATTAAACATTTACGCTTGCACCAAAAAGAGTAAAATACCTAGGAATAAATTTAAACAAAGAGGTAAAAGACCTGTATCCTGAGAGCCATAAAAAACTGATTAAAGAAATTGAACATAACACAATTGGAAGATAGTCCATGCTCAGGGATTGGAAGAATATTGTCAAAATGTCCCTATTACCCAAAGCAATCTAGAAATTCAATGTAATCCCTATCAAAACACCAACAGCATTTTTTGCAAAGCTAGAATTTGTATGGAGCCACCGAACACCCCAAATAGCCAAAGCACTCTTGAAAAACAAAGCTGGAGGTATCACCATTTCAGATTTCAAGATATACTACAAAGCTGTGGTGCAGGAACCAGCACGGTATTGACACAAAAATAGACATGTAGATCAATAGAACAGGATAGAGACCCCAGAAATAAACATGCATTTATAAGGTCAATTAATCTAGGACAAAGGAAGCAAGAATATACAGTGGAGAAAAAACTTTTTTAAAAAGATGCTGGGAAATTGCACTACTGGGAATTTACCCCAAAGATACAAATGTAGTGATCTGAAGGGGCATGTGCAGCTCAGTGTTTATAGTAGCAATGTCCACAATAGCCAAACTATGGAAAGAGCCTAGATGTCCATCAACAGATGAATGGATAAAGATGTGGTGTGTGTGTGTGTGTACACACACACACACACAAATGGAATGTTATGCAGCCATCAAAAAATGAAATCTTGCCATTTGCAATGACATGGATGGAATTAGAGGGTATTATGCTGAATGAAATAAGTCAATCAGAGAAAGACAAGTATCATATGATCTCACTGATATGAGGAATTTGAGAAACAAGACAGAGGATCATAGGGGAAGGGAGGGGAAAATGAAACAAGATGAAACCAGAGAGGGAGAGAAACCATAAGAGACTCTTAATCTCAGGAAACAAACCGAAGGTTGCTGGAGTGGTGGGGGGTGGGAGGGATGGGGTGGCTGGTGATGGATACTGGGGAGGGTATGTACTATGGTGAGCACTGTGAATTGTATAAGACTGATGAATCACAGACCTGTACCCCGAAACAAATAATACCTTTTATGTTAATAAAAAATAAATAAAATAAACAAAAAGATGCTGGGATAACTGGACAGTTACACATAAAAGAATAAAACTCAACTATTTCTAACAACATATAGAAAAATAAATTCAAGATGGATTAAAGATGTACATGTGAGAGTGGAAACCACAAAAAAATCCTAGACAAGAACACAGGGAGTAATTTCTCTGACATCAGGCATAACATTTTTCTAGATATGTCTCCTAAGGCAAGGGAAACAAAAGCAAAAATAAACTACTGGAACTACATCAAAATAAAGAGGTTTTTGACAGCAAAGGAAAACAAAAGACAACCTACTGAACAGAAGAACAGATTTGCAAATGATATACACCCAACAAGCGGTTAATATCTGAAATATATGAAGAACCGACAACACCAAAAAATCTGATTAAAAAAAATGTGCAGAGGACCTGAATGGTTTTCCAAAGACCTACGGATGGCCAACAGACACATTAAAAGATGTTCAACATCACTCATCTGGGAAATGCAAACCAAACCACAATGAGATATCACCTCATGCCTGTTAGAATGGCTACCGTCAAGATAAGAGACAGCAAGTATTGGGGAGGATGTGGAGGAAAGGGAACTCCCATGCGCTGTTAGTAGGAATGTGAACTGGGGCAGCCACTGGGGAAAACAGTACGGAGGTTCCTGAAAAAATTAAAAATAGAAATACTATATGTATCCCTATTGGGTATGTACCCAGGGAAAACAAAAACAGTAACTCCTAAGTGTCGATTAACACAGATGGATAAGGAAAATGTGGCATGTGTTCCATTCCACCTATTCCATAAATATGGAATATGACACAGCCATAAAAAGGATGAGATCATGCCATCTGAGACAACATGGATGGACCTGGAGGGTATTATGCTAAGTGAAATAAGTCACACTAAGATGAATGCCATATGATTCCACTCATAAATGGAATCTAAAAAATGAACAAAAAGCAGACTCAAAATTATAAGTACAGAGAACTGACAGTTGCTAGAGGGGAGGGGGCGCAGGGTTGGGCAAAATGGGTGAAGAGGAGAGGGAGACATGGGCCACCAGTTACGGAATAAATCACAGGAATTAGTAGTACAGCAGAAGGAATACAGTCAATGATGCTTTAACAGCCATGTAATGGGACAGATGGGAGCTATTCTTGTGAACATAGCACACTGTATGAACTTGTCACATCACTTAGTTGTACCCCTGAAACTAACACTGTGTCAACTATACTCAAAAAAAGTGCACAATGTGAGGATTTGAAAAGTTAAAAGGAGGCCTACCTAAACCTTTTAAATTAATAACTAACAGCCTTCCAGGAAACAAAGCACAGGCCTGGAAGGTTTCACTAGTGAGTTATATAGAACATTTAAGGAAGAAATAATACTGATTATCTAACAAGCTCTTCCGGAGAACAGAAAAAGGAACACTCCCTAACTCCTTCTTTGGGGATGGCATTATCCTAATACCAAAATCATATCAAAATATTACAAGAAGGGGCACCTGGGTGGCTCAGTCGGTTAAGCCTCTGCCTTCATCTCAAGTCATGATCCCAGGGTCCTGGGATTGAGCCCCACATCAGGCTCTCTACTCAGCGGGGAGCCTGCTTTTCCCTCTCTACCTACTGCTCTGCCTACTTGCACTCTGTCAAATAAATAAAACTTAAAAAAAAAAAAGATTACAAGAAAGGAAAACTTCAGAACACTATCAAACATGGATTCAAAAATCCTCAAAATATTAACAAAACAAATCAACAATGCATTAAAAGAATTACACACCAGGAAACTAGGTAAGCTAAGTTTACTTCATATGGTGGGAACTACGTTTAATGAAACTTCCCTAAACATTAATCCTAATAAATTCTTGAAAGTACAGAAAACTCAGTATTGCTCTAAAGATCATAGGGCCTTACGGCAGAAACTGCTGTCTGGACGCCCATCAGTGATTGGTTCCCCCTTTCCTGAGTGTGGCATGGTTGCTGGGAAGCAGGTGTCCAGCTCACAGCTCCATTTCCCAGCTTCCTTGCTTCTATGTGTGCCCACGAGGATTCGTGTCAATGGAAAGGGACAGGTACCACTTCTAAGCTGTCGGAGTTAAGCAGCAGGTGAGGTTTTGTCATTGCCTTTCTTCCATGTCACCTGAAGGCAGACAACAAAGCACAGAACTTCAAAACCCATTGGACGATGGAGCAATACCATGGAGGGTCCTCAAACTGAGACTTGGAGGACAGGCTCTTGCCAAGCAAGATGGTGCACTTGTATTTTACACGGGCCAAAACCCAATTTCCACTATAGTATGCCGTGAGATTCTGTAGCTAAGCCTGTTATGGGACGGTGTGATCCTTAATACTGGTGCATCCTATTCAAGTTTTTAGATCTTCTTTGATTCTTGAAAAGCAAAACTCAAAAGATGGCTAGAACAGAGGGTCTTCCTTGCACAACGGAGGTGATCAAGACGTGGGCTAAACAAATATATTTCCTGGAGTTCAGAAACCTATTGCTTCTTTAGCAACTTTTTAGATTTAAAGATACATTCAATGGGCACCTACAGAACCACATGACAAACATAGGGGACCGCTCTGAGAAAAAATGGTGTAAACATTGGAAAACATTGCTCTTCTTCCCCCCGCTTCATCACACCGCCCCATCTCTCACTGCTCTTCTGCTGTTCCCATGAGACTCTGTCATTGGGAAAGTCATGGTGGTAGGATCACAAGGAAACTTCTAAAATTGCCTGAAATCTCTAGCTTACAGAATTCTAAGAGTAAAACATCTCAATTTAAATGCCATTGCCTCAGAGAGATCGCGTCTTACCACCCATTGGCTACTTGGTTGGCCAAAACACTAACCTGAAACCACCCTCCCAGTCTCTCACCCAGATTTTTACAGAGAAAATGGAATGTAAAAAGCAAAAAGGGGGAGGAGTCCTGGCATGTTCAAGAAATAAGCAGCACTTTAGCAAAGACTGCAGGAGATACTTTGTTGAGGAAGGAGGCCCGTGAGTTGTGACACAGCCTCCTAGTTTGTGTCCTTGATTGGTCTTCACCAGCCAGTTCTGATGTGCACCTCTCCCTTCCCTCCTCTAAAACCCATCAAAAATATTCCTACACCAACAAGAATAAAATCCAAAGTGCTGGGAGGTGCAGGTAGAAGATGCATGGTGTTGAAGGGTACAACCTTGTCATGAGTAGTAAATAAGCCACAGAGATCAAATGCACAGCGTATTGAATATAAACTATACTGTACTGTAATTATGTCATGTAATATTGCTACATCGGCAGTCACAGCACAGTATATAAGCCTATCAGTAACACACCCCACACCTTACATTTACATGGCCTTCTAGGTCAAATGTAGTCACTAAATTTTTTTAATCCCAAGTGCTTCCCACAGTTTAAAATATTCTGTAATTTCTACATCATCTGCATGTTCCTGAACACAGTAACCAACTTCCTATACCCTCCAACTGTCTACAGTACCTTCTTCTCCTGGTCAAAAAGCAGACTTTTATTCATCTTTCCTGACCCAATTCAAATGCTGCCTCCTGTACAAAGCTCACCTCCAGTGAGGGTTAAGTCCCTTCACTCACTGTCCTTGCAGTACCCTGTAACACACCCTTCACTGCCCCCTTAGACTATCACATAAGGGAGAGCAATTAGATGGTCCTTCCCAAGGACTGGTGGTGACTTACGTCTGCATCCCTCGTGCCAAAACCAGTGTCGGACACTTAAAGTGAATAATCTGTATTTAGTGAAATTATAAAAATAAGCAAAACTCAAAGTGTAAGCACATAGACTCAGGGAATGCCAACCTAAGCAGCTCAACAAAACCATGCACATGACTGTGTACCTATTCAACTGGTCAAAATTATCCAAGAATCATTTTAAGCCCTTTGGTCAATCTTCAGAGACTTACCACCAACCGAAGCATTTATTGAACAGAATCTATGGAAACTTGACTGGAACAAACTTGGTAAAAACAATGAGAGACTGGTGTTTGTGTCTTCACCGTCTCAACCCGGCCAGCAAAAGAGCTGCAGCAGGTTCATGTGGCAGCTGGAGAACACGACAGAGTCCATCCCTTCAAGAGACCTTTCTGGAGGAGGGCAGCGCCCACTTCCCCATCCCCAATGCCCACTTGGTGGGAACTTCTGGTGGGTCAGCCAGTGAAGAGCCAGCCAGGCCCACCCCCACCCCATTCCACAGAAGTTCTGCCAGGAAGGAAGCACAAATTCAGACCTAGCAGTGCCTCAGCACGGACCTATGCTGATGCAAAGGGGACCACTAAAAATCCAGCCTTAAAAAAAAAAAAAAAATGGAAGAAATCGGAGCAGATACACTAGAGGTTTCACACTCCAGGGAAGGGACAGGGGTGATTTTACAGTATTAGTCCAGCCAAGTCACTAAACAAATAAGCCAACAAGTAAGAACAAGAAGTTCTGAAAGGAGGGGTCGGTACTTCGAGTTGCTACAATGGGTTTTCTAAAATATTTCAACAGAAAGTTGTGAGGCATGTAAAAAAAATGTGGGACACAAACAAAAAAGAAATGCAGAGACTACTATTAAGGTTGCCAGATGTTGGACTTAGCAGACTTCACAGCAGCTGTTAATATGCTACAAGAACCAAAGAAACCATGTTTCAAGAATTACAGTGTGTAACCCTGGCTCCACAGATTAAAAATGGCAACAAGCTGTGGTTTCTAGGAATTGAACAGTTCAATGACTGAATGACCGTTACTGCAGGGGTTCAATGAGAGATCCAAGGCAACAAAACAGGATGTAAACTACAGTAGAGAGCAGCAGAAATTATGCAATCTTCATTTCTATTCATTTTGGTATTCTTTCAAGGGCCTCAGAGAAATGTGACACACCATTAAGTGGACCAACATACGCATAACGATATCAGAGGAAGACACCTGAATATTTCCCAAATTTGAGGAAAAAAACCAATCTGCAGTCAAGAAGCTCAGAAGACTCCCAGATAAACACAAGGATATTCATGCTTAGATACATCACTGCCCAAATGTCAAAGCCTTGAAAGCAGCAAGAGAAAAGGGACTCACAGATGAGAGAATCCCAATGAGACTAACTAGCTCCCTAAAGGTAATTAGATAGTGACCTATAAAAGACAGTATGATTGCATATTCTCTTCTTCTCTATATTAATAGAGGAATTGCATAGAACCAAGTGAAGACTTCCGCTTCCAGGAAGATGAAGTACAAGTACCTTCTGTAGTCTCCACGTACAGTGAAAAAGCCTGCATGTTGTATATGAAACAGACGGAAAGGCAGAGGGAAGATGAAAGACCAGCCAGAGACTGCAGGACCTGAGGAATGGCACAGGCATGAGTCCGTTCAGTGTTCTTTCTGCCTCCTATGTCCCAGACTGGACACTGGAAAAGTCGGTGGGTGCAGACAAGAAGTCCCCATGAGAAGTTTGTTCCCTCTAGACAGGAGACCAGGAAAGGGGGATCCTAACAAGACAGAACACTCTGGAATAGCAACTACTCTATTCCTACAAAATACCACAGGAAAAAAACTGCCCCCCCAGATGCACCCCTGCTGGCCAAGGCCAAGCGGAGAGCATGGGTTTCCACTCTCGCCAGTAATGAGACACCCAACACCCACTGGAATGGTGTCAAAGACAACATTCCTGCTTCTGCATTCCAGCATGTCTGCTAGGCAGTAATAACTCCCCTGCCAGTGGCCTCAGGGGCGACCAGGTATGGAGCTAGCTCTTCTATCTCATGCAATGTTGATAAGGTGCTTTCACCCCTCCCTACAGGGGTGGTACCCAAGGAGGCCGAACAGAAGGTCTGCATTCCCATCTCACTCAGCGCAAGAACAAGGCCACCCCCTACGGGATCAGTGGAGGTCCCCCCCCCGGAAGGCAGTAAAGAGGTGTCCCTACCTCTCCCCACAAGGTGATAGCAGTTCAGGTCTACTCTGGAGACTAAGATCTCACTCACCTCCAGCTCTAACAAGAACCCCATCCCCCCCACAGTCAACAGTGGCTGCACAGAGTACCTGGACTCCCACCCCCACCCGGCAGAGAACAGGTACAGACTCCCTTCCTTCAGAGCAGTCTCAGAGGAGACCCACTGAAACATGTTTTCAGTAAGATCCAGAGTCTTTCAATGTAATATTCAAAATACCCAAGTTTCAGTCAAAAATTCATCATACAAAGTCACAGGAAGACTTGAAGCCGAATGGAAAAAAAAAAATCAAAAGATGCTAACCCAACGTGACTAACACATTAGAATTATCAGACAAATTTTAAACAAATCTCAGCAACAAAGTCTCAGGGAAAGGGGGGAAAAAAAAGACCCAAACAAATTTAGAATAAATACCTGAAAGAAACTCAAAGGATAAGCTCAACAGAAGAATGGAAAGAGCAGTAGAGGAAGAATCAAAGAATTTGAACACAAAGTCTCTGATCTGAACTGAGAGAAAAGCAACTGAAGAACAATGGGTAGAGTCTGAGGAACAAGACTATAGTGAAGATCTACTCTTCGTGTCAGAGTGCCAGGGAAGAAGGAGGGAACAGGACTAAAGATTACTGCAAGACACAGGAACAAAGTTTCCCAAGTTTGTCAGAAGACATGAACCTATGGACTCAATAATCTGAGCAAACCCCAAACAGAATAAACCAGAAAATGTCTGCACTGAGACCCATCACAGACTTTTTGAAAACAAAGGGAAAAGAAAAATATTTGAAAGCAGCCAGAGCGAAATAGCGAAAATGACTGGGGTGACAGTGGGGTTCTCAGCAGACACTGTGGAGGACAGGAGGGAAGGGCACGGGTTTTCCAGGTGCTGAAAGAAATGAGCTGTCAAGCCAGACTTCTGTGTCTAGTGAAAGGAGTCTTCAGGAAGGAAAGAGACCTCAAGACATATTCAGAGAAAGGAGAACTAAGAATTTGCCGCCAGCAGACCTGCCCTAAAAGAATGCCTTAAAGAAGTCTTCTGGGGCACCTGGGTGGTTCAGTCGGTTAAGTATCTGTCTTGGGCTCAGGTCATGATCCCAGGGTCCTGGATTGAGCCCTGCATCGGGCTCCCCGCTCAGCTGAGAGTCTGCTTCTTCCAGTCTCTCTGACCTTCCTCCCTGCTTGTGTTCTCTGTCTCAATTTTTTTAAAAAGTCCTCTAAATTGAAAGGAAATAAAAGAGTCTTTATAACATTAGCAAGGAAAGAAGACCACAGTTGGCAATATATATATTATGCATGTAATAGACTTCCCTTCTCAAGTTTTCCAAATTATGTTAGACAGTTGAAGCAAAAAATATAATCCTAATAGGATTCTTCCTGTATGCAGAGGAGAAATTTAAGGCATATATTATGAATGGGAGGATAGTGAGATCTCCCCCACAGATACATGAATCTCTACACGTGATAAGACGGCAGAACCACAAACACCCAGTACCTGTATCAAGTTCCTGATTTTGATACCACACTATAATTACAGAAGATGTCACCATCGGGGAAAACTGGATGAAAGGTACACAAGACTTCCTGCACCATCTGCAACACGTGCCTGTCTTTACCAGGACACAAAATCAAAGACTTCTCTCTCTCTCTCTCAGCAAAAAGAACCACCCTCAGACCAATCTCTTGTGAACACAGATGCAAAAACCCACAAAATACTAGCACACAGATCCCAGCCAACATAAAAAGGATTATACAGTACACCCAAGTGGGAATTAGCCCAAGAATAAAAGGGTGATTTAACCAAAAATCAATTATTGTGGTATATTCACACAACAGATTATTCAGCCATTAAAAGGAATGGAAGTATTTCTTTGGTGTTGGTTGTGATCTCTCCTCTTTCATTCATGATTTTATTTGGGTCATTTCTCTTTTCTTTTTGATAAGCCTGGCCAGGGGTCTATCAATCTTATTAATTCTTCAAAGAACTAGCTCCTAGCTTTGTTGATCTGTTCTACTGTTCTTTTCTATTTCATTGATTTTTTTTAAAAGATTTATTTATTTGAGAGAGTGAGAATGAGAGAGAGAGAGAGAGTACATGAGAGGGGGGAGGGTCAGAGGGAGAAGCAGGCTCCCCGCCGAGCAGGGAGCCTGATGCGGGACTCGATCCCAGGACTCCGGGATCATGACCTGAGCCGAAGGCAGTCGCTTAACAAACTGAGCCACCCAGGCGCCCTATTTCATTGATTTCTGCTCTGATCTTTATTATTTCTCTTGTGCCAGGCTTCGGCTTTATTTGCTGTTCTTTCTCCAGCTCCTTTAGGTGTAGGGGTAGGTTGTGCATTTGAGACCTTTCTTGTTTCTTGAGAAAGGCTTGTATTGCTATATACTTTCCTCTTAGGACTGCCTTTGCTGTATCCCAAAGATTTTGGACAGTTGTGTTTTCATTTTCATTGGTTTCCATGAATTTTTAAATTCTTCTTTCATTTCCTGGTTGACCCATTCATTCTTTAGTAGGATGCTCTTTAGCCTCCATGTATTTGAGTTCTTTCCGACTTCCCTCTTGTGATTGAGTTCTAGTTTCAAAGCACTGTGGTCTGAAAATATGCAGGGAATGATCCCAATCTTTTGGTACCGGTTGAGACCTGATTTGTGACCTAGGATGTGATCTATTCTGGAGAATGTTCCATGGGCACTAGAGAAGAATGTGTATTCTGTTGCTTTGGGATGGAATGTTCCGAATATGTCTGTGAAGTCCGTTTGGTCCAGTGTGTCATTTAAAGTCTTTATTTCCTTGTTGATCTTTTGCTTAGGTGATCTGTCCATTTCAGTCAGGGGGGTGTTAAAGTCCCCCACTATTATTGTTTTGTTGTCAATGTGTTTCTTCGCCTTATATAATTGGCTGCTCCCATGTTCGGGGCATAGATATTTACAATTGTTAGATCTTCTTGTTGGATAGACCCTTTAAGTAGGATATAGTGTCCTTCCTCATCTCTTATTACAGTCTTTGGTTTAAAATCTAATTTGTCTGATATAAGGATTGTCACCCCAGCTTTCTTTTGGTATCCATTAGCATGATAAATGGTTTTCCACCCCTTCACTTTCAATCTGGAGGTGTCTTTGGGTCTAAAATGAGTCTCTTGCAGACAGCATATCGATAGGTCTTGTTTTTTTTATCCAATCTGATAGCCTGTGTCTTTTGATTGGGGCATTGAGCCAATTTACATTCAGGGCAACTATTGAAAGATATGAATTTAGTGCCATTGTATTATCTGTAAGGTGACTGTGACTGTATATTGTCTGTGTTCCTTTCTGGTCTATGTTACTTTTAGGCTCTCTCTTTGCTTAGAGGAACCCTTTCAATATTTCTTGTAGGGCTGGTTTCATGTTTGCAAATTCCTTTAGTTTTTGTTTATCCTGGAAGCTTTTTATCTTTCCTTCTATTTTCAATGACAGCCTAGCTGGATATAGTATTCTTGGCTGCATATTTTTCTCATTTAGTGCTCTGAATATATCATGCCAGTCCTTTCTGGCCTGCCAGGTCTCTGTGGATAGCTCTGTTGCCAATATGATGTTTCTACCATTGTATTACAGATCTCTTGTCCCGAGCTGCTTTCAGGAGTTTCTCCTTGTCTCTGAGACCCGTAAGTTTTACTATTAGATGTCGAGGTGTTGACCTATTTTTATTGATTTTGAGGCGGGGGGGTTCTCTGTGCCTCCTGGATGTTGATGCCTGTTTCCTTCCCCACATTAGGGAAGTTCTCTGCTATAATTTGCTCCAATATACCTTCTGACCCTCTCTTTCTTCTTCTTCTGGGATCCCAATTATTCTAATGTTGTTTCATCTTATGTTATCACTTAGCTTTTGAATTCTGCCCTCATGATCCAGTAGTTGTTTATCTCTTTTTCTCAGCTTCTTTATTTTCCATCATTTGGTCTTCTATATCACTAATTCTCTCTTCTGCCTCATTTATCCTAGCAGTTAGAGCCTCCATTTTTTATTATAGCAGCAATGTCCACAATAGCCAAACTATGGAAAGAGCCAAGATGTCCATCGACAGATGAATGCATAAAGAAGATGTGGGGTGGGTGGGTGGGTGCGTGTGTGGGTGTGTGGGTGTGTATCTATATAGATAGATATACACAACAGAATATTATGCAGCCATCAAAAGGAACGAAATCTTGCCATTTGCAACAACGTGGATGGAACTGGAGGGTATTATGCCGAGCGAAATAAGTCAATAGGAGAAAGACATGTATCATATCATCTCACTGATAGGAGGAATTCTTAATCTCAGGAAACAAACTGAGGGTTGCTGGAGTGATGGGGGATGGGAGGGATGGGGTGGCTGGGTGATAGACATTGGGGAGGGTATGTGCTATGGCGAGCGCTGTGAATTGTGTAGGACTGTTGAATCGCAGACCTGTACCTCTGAAACAAATACTACGTTATATGTTAAAAAAAAAAAAAAAAAAAGATAGTAGGAAGGGAAAAATGAAGGGAGGGATTTGGAGGGGGAGACCAACCATGAGAGACTATGGACTCTGAGAAACAAACTGAGGGTTCTAGAGGGGAGGGGGTGGGGGGATGGGTTAGCCTGGTGATGGGTATTAAAGAGGGCACGTTCTGCATGGAGCACTGGGTGTTATACGCAAACAATGAATCGTGGAACACTACATCAAAAACCAATGATGTAATGTATGGTGATTAACATAATAAAATAAAATTTTTAAAAATTAAAAAAAAAAAGGAATAGAAGATATCTGTTTATCTACCTATACCGTAGATACCTGCTACAGCACCGCATGAGCTTTGAAAACGTTAAGTGAGAGAAGCCTCACAAAAGACCACCCACTGGATGATTCTGCTGCAATGTAAAAACATCCAGAAGGGGCAAATCCAGAGGCACATGTCCACGGAAGACTGGTTGCCTGGGGCTGGGGTTGCAGGGAATGAGGAAGGACTGCTACTATGCACAGGCTTTGTTTTCAGGGCAGGGATGGCAATACAATACTGATGTACTTAGACCATGAATGTTATGAGAAGTTATATCTCAAAGTTCTTTAAAAAAAAAAAAAATCACAAAAATATTCCGCAATCTGCTGATAATGTGATACAGAGGCAACACCTCTCATGCATCTCAAATTCCTGAGCTCAGGACACCGTCCACATTTGAGGAAGTGTGTATCCCTTGTTTAACAAAGGCAAAGAGGTGATCTTCGAGAAATCTCTATGTTTGAGTGGAGGTAAGTTTGGGCCCAAAAGGATATGCTCAGGTAATTGAAAATGTGTACATATTGTTCCCCACCCTGCAAGGACAGAAAATGGGGTGGGGAGAGTCTGGATGGGGGGCTTATAGTCCTATGGGTCCGAGCCCCGTCCTGCCACATCCTGTACAAGTGGAGGGGAGCCCCTCGGTCTGTTCTCAGGAGAGTGGGCTCGAGAGTCGGACCGCCTGAGTTTCAGTCCCAGGACTCCCTCCCTGCTGTGGGATCCAGGGTAAGTTACACAAGCGCTCTGTGCCTGAAATGCTGAGTGGATCGCTGTGAGGATTAACACACTGTGGCTAAGTTAGCTCTACCACCAGTGACAACAGAAGCGGGGGCAACAGCGGCGCTTCACTGGGACACACAGCACCCACGGAAGTATTACAGCTCAAATTGGACAAAACGAGCACGTGTTTAGTGAAGTACTATATAATTTTTAGGAACTAAATGCTGGATTTCCAACTCTAGTGTTGGTCACATTCTCGACCTTCAAATACTAGTTCTCTTCCCCTAACCGGATGCACACACAGGCAGTAACCAACTGAGTGGGCATCTGGTACCTTTTAGATCTGGTGTTCTAAGAACGGGTCTGTGTGCCAGACTCATCCTCTGGCCTTTCACTGATACTTCTCTCTTTGGCCACCTTCTCCTCTTTTCCTCCAAAGGCTCCATACCCTTCACCAAGACCGTATTGAACTTGTCGCCAGGCTTGCTGGGGAGGAGAACATTAGGGGCGGGGGAGAGGTTTAAACTACAGAAGGACCTGATGGGGGAAAAAAGGAGCCCCTGGAAGTCTGTTGTTCCAGCAGGTTCTTTCTCTTCACCCTAGGATAGAGAGACTGTAAGCGGCCAGAGGGCAGGTGACCAGATGCTTCTATCAGCTACAGAACCCCAGAAAGCACTCTCCCAGGCCTTGCTCTCTGGAAGTGCTCACCATGTCATCCACGCAGACACTGCAGGGGGGGGCAGAACCCGTGTCAGGCACCAGCAGTGCAGATGCGTGCGGGTCTACCTTCTAGCAGCCAGGCCTCTCCAAGTCAGAGCTGGCCACACTTTCTTACCCTGCCCAAATTTAGTTCACCTCCTCAAATACCCTCTCCTCTTTCATTCTGGCTTCATCCTTTCTCGGGAACCCCTCCCCAAGTAGAACACCTCCCCAAGGTGCTCATTCCTTGGGACCAAAGTGCCCTGACTGCCCCTCCCACCACCACCACTCTCCATGTGCACCTGTCCAGCACCTGCTTATTTTTTTTTCCACATTAGTCTCTCGAGATCCTGAGCTCCTTAAGGATACAGACTCTACCTGGCTTAGAACAGTGATGGTACATTATAAATACTCAGAACATAGATTTTGAAAGCGTGACAATTTTCTATTAGAAGATAGACTTTAAAAAAAAAAAAAGGAAATACACCATGGTTAGTACTAAAATATGAAAAGCACTTGCAGAGAAGTGTAGAAGCCGAGATAAAGGGGCACCTGAAGTTGCCCAGGTGAGGACAAGATGACAGGAGCAGCCGTCCACGGGGGAGGACCTCGATGAGCGAGGCAGCCCGTGCAACAGATCCTCTCTCACTCTGTTCTCGCCCCTCCTCTCTGCCACATAGGCCTGGTCCTTTCTCAAACTTCCTGTGATTTTCTTTGGACTTAAGCCTTTGTATTGTTCCAGGGTAATTTTGATCAATATACATATATATGCATGTGC
This sequence comes from Callorhinus ursinus, assembly GCF_003265705.2. Lineage (NCBI taxonomy): Eukaryota > Metazoa > Chordata > Mammalia > Carnivora > Otariidae > Callorhinus > Callorhinus ursinus. The sequence goes on from NW_027397150.1 coordinate 1,596,728, forward strand.
TGCCTATCCATGCATACAGCATGGCAGTAGAAAACAGACTTCTTACTGTTTTTGTCAAAATAGTTTTACAAAATCCTAGTCTAGATCAACAGATTTTTGTCTCTGGCAGATTTTTATCTTTTTTATCTTTGAAACTTTGATTTAAAAATGCACACGTGCCCACACTCACAAAATTATGCACCCAACTTCAGAGAGTCTGCAAACCCACTGAAACCCACTCAAGAACCTCTTTGGGATCCGTGGGCCTCACTTCAGAACTGCCCAATGGTCCAGCAGGTGCTGACCCTCCCAGACACACTGGCATCACCTCCTGACTCACACACTCTCCTATGGGAGACAAGAGATTCCAGGAGAAGGCACCCAATATTCCTGGCCCCTTGACCTTCAGTGGTCTGCTGAAGGGAGAGAGCATCATAGGTGACTAAGATGTGCCCCTCCATCCTAGTTTTGTGGTTAAAAGCATGACAAGAGTATACGATAGAAAATGGAAAGAATGACTTCGGCACTGAAACAACGAGTCACGTATTTCTGAAATATAGGAGTGTGTAAAGTAGGTGCTACTATACCAAGGCTTTCCCGATGTATTTGCTAGCTTGAATGGGAGATACATAAGAATTTCTTCATTAAACATAACTATCCAACCAAGCAAAGACGGGGTAAGAGATAAACAGAGTAGAGCTCTTCTGAAGAACGGTGACAGGAAAAGACATGGGAGAAAAATACTCCTTCAGCCCCCACCCACCCACCTGGGAAAACTGCGGATCACACTTTAAGAGCAAGCAAAGCCATTTGCCCAGAATTAGCCACCACTGTGGAATTAATTCTCAAAGGTTTTTGAGAAACAAGATACATTTCCCCAAAGAGGAGTCCTACGTGAAGGCACCATTCTGCCCAAAGAGACAACCATCTGTTCTCCCTGTGCTCAGTTCCCGGGGCTGCAACAATATTATAGTTTAAAAAGACCTTTGTTGGGGGCGCCTGGGTGGTTCAGTCAGTTAAGCATCTGCCTTCGGCTCAGGTCATGATCCTGGGGTCCTGGGATCAAGCCCCACAAGCCCCGAATCGGATTCCCTGCTCAGCGGGGAGCCTGCTTCTCCCTCTCCCTCTGCCTGCAGCTCCCCCTGCTTGTGCTGTCAGATAAAGTCTTTTTAAAGACCTTTGTTTTCTGGGGCACCTAGGTGGCTCAGTCGTTAAGCGTCTGCCTTCAGCTCGGGGGTCGTGATCCCGGGGTCCTGGGATCCAGCCCCGCATTGGGCTCCCTGCTCCACGGGAAGCCTGCTTCTCCTTCTCCCACTCCCCCCTGCTGTGTTCCCTCTCTCATTGTGTCTCTGTCAAAAAATAAATAAAATCTTTAAAAAAAAAAAAAAAGACCTTTGTTTTCTCCTACAAAAGTAAAGGGTACTCTGTTGCGTACACCCTAAGTAGCCAATGGGGATGAATTCATGGAAAGAAGGGTCTCTTTGCTGTCCTTATCACTAGGTCTGCTCCATCCTCCATCAAAAGCCAAGCACCAAATGGCCAAGGGACGTGGGAGCCAGGATGTCAATGCAAATGCTTGTGCATGAGAATAGGCCATCGAAGGGTCCTGGAAGGCTGCCCGTCCTGCAGTAACACATGTCCTCAGCTGAAATCATAGCTCCTAACTTCTTTCTGGAGCATAAGAGCAGGATTCGTGCTTGAAGCTGGTCACAGCCTAGCTTTCTATTTTGTCTACTGGTAAGATGTGAGTTATTTGTAAGCAGGAAAATCAACTGGCCGGGACTAAAGGTCTCCTGATGAAATGAGTCAATCTGATAAGAAATGCTTCTGTCCACAGCTCTGTATGTGGTACCCTTGACCTCCATGAACTTGTTTACAGTCTGAGGTTCATGGCAGAGTGATGATGGTGTTGGTCTCAGAGAGATGGTGCATGTTCTTTGAATTCATCAGCTTGGGCTTGAGGTAGGCAAGAGGCACACCATACTAGACCATGACCCCATGAAGTGACAGGCACAGGTGACAAGGCCTACAAAGGTGGCCATCCTAAATGCAGTGGAGGTGATGAGCGCGTTGGTGCAGGAAATGTAAACCAAGCCCATACATACCTTAACATATGTGTGGGGAATAAAAAGTTGTTTGCTTCATGGATAGTGGTGTCCCTGCAGAAGCTTTCCATGGCAGGAAGGATGGCACTAAAGAAATGGGCCACCATAGGGTCACTGAAGTACAAACGGAACGTGGATGGCATCTGGACCAGGCCTGTGACTGAGTCAACATCGAAGGCTGCACACAATAGCTGGGGATGCACCTCCCTGTTCATCAAGACTGGATGTCCCTGGGTCCCATGTCGAGCTGAGGGAGTGGCCTGGGCTCAAGAGAGACCATGCTAGCCAGCTGGGCTGACTGGGGAGAAGATGCTCTGCACCCCACCCTACAAGTACAGACCAGGCTTAGACCCTGGGTCTCCTCCAGCTCATAGAGCCTCAGATTGGAGGCAGATGGGCTGCGTACCTCTGACCCCCATCAGCATCAAGAGAATAAAGCAAACTGCCATTTTTTTGGGGGGGGGGACTGTACCTAGGGATTTGCAAATGACCACCTAACAGCTTGTGTGGGGTCAAGAAGACAAGGAACAAGATGACTGGCTGGTTCTAAGACCGGACCAGAGGGCACCGTGGAATGATGACCAGTGTCTATGGTCTCAGAACTGGCCAGCACACTCAGGAAGCAGCACATTGCTAATGCAGGGGGAGCCAACATGGCATTTCCTGCAGAAGAGAGACAGGCAGTCACAAAGCGAAAGACACTGCACAAGATGAGCCATCAGCTTCCCTGAGGCTTTTCCCCTGTATTCTGTAGTTTTAGGGGTAGGAATCAAATAAGTCAAAATGAGAAAATTCCTGCTCTGCCGTGGACTCTAGGTCATGGGCAGAAACCGCATAGGGGAAGACAAGATGACAACAGTAAAACACGGCAGCTCCCGCCAAGGGCTCTTCCAGCTACACAAGTGAGGAGGAGCCTGCCCCTGCTTCATCAACGCACCCCCTCCTCCACCACAGACGGACACACTCCGGTCCAGAAAGGGGGGCTTCTCTTTCAACACACTCCACACCATTACTCCACATCCCTACCACTATTTTCTCTTCCTTTTGCATCTCCTCCCCCAGATACTATTCTCCCAAAGGGATGGAGGGGCAAGGACATGGTAAGTAATTACTAGGACATTCTAGAGAGGACTTTCCATTGAACTCTGAATTCAGAAGTGAGATCTCATGGAGATAGCATGGTCCAGATACAGGACTGAACCCAAAAGATGGCAAAGTTGTCAAGGACTTTCTTTTATAAATGAACCCCAAAACTAATAACAGAAGTGAGATCAAGGACAGATACCTATGTGTCCACAGGACCTAGAAGAGGCCCACTCGGGACTCTGTCAGAACTGGGAAGGGGACTAGGAGCCTGCCAGCAGGCTGGAGTCTGGTCTTTAGAGTCTGAAATAAGTATTTGGTAGAAAGGCCAGTCACAATGTCAGGTGGACACTGGTTTTTGTGTCATTGGGTGAAATGTTACAGGGTGAGGGGCACAGACACAACAGCCTCTGTCAAGAACAGAATCTAAACTTCATATGGAACAAACATACTGGATCCAGAGTCCCTCCAGAAATCCTGCTTCTTCCCTTCTGTTCTTTGTCAGAATTACTGAACATCAGGAAGCTGACTTCCTGTTTCTCCCTCCATCATCCCCTGCAACCTGGCTCCTGCCATCCTCACTTTAAGGAAATTGATCTTCCCAAAGGTCACCGATGAAGTTTTCATTGCTAAAGCCAGCATCCTTTTTACTGAGATCTCACTGATGCACTTTATGCCACTGGACATTGCCTGCTGGTTTCTCCTGGAAATGCGCTAACATGGTTTCCATGACACTGTACACATTACCCTTTCCCTCTGCCAAACATCGCCGTCTCCCTCTTTCCTTGCCTCCAACCCCGTGAATGCAAATACCCCCTCAAGTCAGTGCTTGGCCCCCTGACATTTTGTCTTCTCTTTTCCACTGAAGGAGAGAATCCATTTGTTTCCATTTTTTATATGCTGATTCCTCCACAACTTGTATTTTAATCCCAAGTGGCACACATTACAAATTCTCCACTGGCCTTTTCTTGGTGTAAATCATACTACCATTTCAAATTCAGCATTTGAGTAACCTTTGACTAAGCATTGACTTCCCTCCACCTCCTCCAAAGGAGCTTCCTCCCCTCAGCACCGCCCCACTAGCACCATATTTTTCCAAAACATATGCAATCATAAATTTAGAGAAAAATCTGATTCCGTATTCCATATACTGTTAAAAATCTCATCTCTGGGGTGCCTGGCTGGCTTGCTCAGTGGAGTGTATGACTAGATCTTGTGGTTGTGACTTTGAGCCCCACGTTGGGTGTAGAGATTCCTTAAAAATGAAATCTTAAGACCCTGCCATCAAAGATGTTGTGCCTTTGATTTTACACAACCAAATATGAGGGCAATGCTCAGTTACTCTTGACATCTCTGTGGTCTTTCCATTGCTTACAAATAAGTGTTTTTAGGTTTCCTCACAGCTAACAGAACACCTGGCAAATAACCCTTTATTAGTACAAAAATGCTGGTCTAGCTCATGTTCTCCTTCTGGCTCTCCCTGTCCGGTCTTTCCTGAAGATTACTGCGACTTGTGTGTTCTGTAAACACTCAAGGCCTTGGAAGGGGTCAAATATTCTTTAGTCCCTCAGGTAATGTTCTGTCCTCACACCTCTGACTTTCTCCAGCTCTGAGGTTCATGCTACACCCTTTTCTGGCACTGCCCTCTTCCCCCCATACTTCCTGAAGGCAAACTTTATTGCCTGCCAACTGATGGAACCGGGACAGGTCTACTAAAGGCACACTGGTGGCCCTGCTCCTACTCCATGCCCTCAACCCTTCGAGAACCACCGAGACAGGAACCACCACCTCTCCCTTGAACTTCCACTGGCAGGGAGGCACCCAGGAGCCTCTCAGCCACCACAGGTATCATTCACTTGGAGAACTCCACCCGGTTCTGAAGACTCCAGATTCATTTTCCTCTGACATCAGCGCCTTCCTTTCTGCAACAGGAAGGATCCGGTTTCCAAATTGAGGACTCCTAAAGCTCAGGCTGTTCTCTGCCAAGAGCTACAAAACATATTCCAGAGAAGGAAACTAAAAAGGAGAAGCCCCCCACCACCTTTTCCCATTTACTATGAGATGTACTTCCCAGCTGGTCTTGCCACTCAATGTCTAAACACAGTTTTCAAGTCCAGCTGTAACCCCGGAATGTGTCCCTAACAGCAGCATCAACTCGTACCTCTGACCTCCAGGACCGCCTCCCCTCCAGACACAACCTCATCTTCCATTAAGAGAAGATTAACAGAATAATTTATGAATGGAAACCAGAAGCAGCTGGTGAGCCCTATATTCTCTTAACTTTCATAGCACCCGTTAATTACCATCTGGGAAAGGAAAGCGCACAGAACCTGGGCTTCTGGGAGAGGCTATCCCCCCACTCCTACTTCTGGCATGACCTCCTCCTATCACTCTCCTGGATTCTGCTTTTTATTGCTGTTTTATGTAAAAAGCGCTCACCCTGTTTGAATCCTTTGATTCCACAAATATACCCTGGGCTCTTCTCATATGTAAGAATTAAATAAAATGGGTCACCTTAAAATGAAGACGCCCTAATGCTCAGCTTCAATCAAGAAAGGATAAGAGATAAATACACTAGTTATCTGTAATAGGAGACAGACAATGGTAATGTCCATAAAAGAATTCAAAGTAATACCCCAGACAGCATGCTGTGCACTTTGTGGACTTTATAGTAGCTCATTTAGCCTCACAAAAACACAGAGCTGGATAGTTGTTTCTTGGGTTTTTTTCAGAAAAGGAAACCAAGGTTCATAGAGGTTTAGTGATTCATAATAGTCAACCGTTACTGTATTCTACTCAAGTCTTTGATCTTAACCTTACGGAGAGTTAAAGGTGAAAATCAGGTCTAGTTGAGACATCAGGACAGTCTTTTGAGATTGTGAAGAACTGTAGGAAACAAATGTATAAGACAGAATGGAGACGACAACTAAGTAATGAAATCAGGAGAGCCAAGCGCGTATGAGGAACAGCAAGGAGAGAAGCAACCAGAGTAAAGGGTAGGATTTGGTCGCAAGGTTGCAGCAGAGTGTCAATGGCACTGGCTCCCAAGCTGAAGGACCTTTATCTAATTCAGATGGCAGAGGGGCAGAGGGAGAAGCAGACTCCCTCTGAGCAGGGATCCTGACGTGGGGCTCGATCCCAGGATCCTGGGATCATGACCTGAGTCAAAGGCAGATGCTTAACCTACTGAGCCACCCAGGCGCCCCTGCATTTTTAGTAATAGAGAGAACAGAAACAGAGGTCACTGTGGTTGTGCCAGGGTAGGTCACCAATGAATCCCCAGCACCCAGGGTCATGCTTTGAAATTAATGAATGTAAGTCACGTATGAATCAGGCAACACCAAAAGTTAACATTAAATATACTCTCAATGCTCAGAACTCGAAGAAAACAGAGTGCTAGGTGAACATATCTGCAGACAATGGATAGGTTACCAGGCAAATAAGTCCTAATGGGAAAATCCAGCCTAAGGAAACCCCACAATACTCAGAAGAGCTGTGTAATATAGCAGCAAATATAAGCTTCAGGGAGACAGAAAGTGCACCCTCTAATTCTCTTGTCCCTTACCAATGGCATAGACCTACTTGCTCAATACTGTATTAATAATCAAAGGTGAAGAGCCTGTTCAGGATCTGCAGAAAGCAGAATCCCAGGATGTCCTATACACAGAAGTCTATACTCCACAGAACCACGGAGAGGGGGAGGCCATGCACACACAACCCACAGAAGCCCCTACATCAAGAGGGTGAGGCCCCCACCTCCACGGGCCAACCAGACCCCTCCCCACCAGCTCCACCCCCACTCTCCCAGCCCAGAACTAGGTCACAGGGATGACATCCTAGCAGTCCCTTGTAGCTAATAAATAACCCCCAGTGTTTTCCCAGCCAGGCACCACCTTCCTTCCATCAGCAGGTCTGACCCTTGGCACATCCCTGGTGCTCTCCATCCCCCATCCTTCCCCACAGCTGCATATAAACCCTGGGGAGCCTGAGGTCTAAGAGCGTGAGTCTCGGAAGCTGGGGGACAAGCACAGTACTCTGTACCCTCACCCCAGTCGCTCCGCTGCTAGCACAGCCCCAGGCTAAGAGCATGGACAAGCTCCTGCTTTGGGTCTTCGCCCTTGCCACTCTCCCGGGAGCCTCTGCTCAGACAGGTAGGGTGGTCAGGGAGCACGAGATGAGAAAAGGGGTTGGGGTTGGGTAAGTTATTTTTCTCCCTGCATGAGTGAGAGATCTTATTTCTCTACCCCACAGACCTCAGCGGGAAGGTGCTTGTATTCCCTCAAGAATCTTCTACTGACCACGTGACCTTGACTCCAAAGCTGGAGAAGCCTCTGAAGAGCTTTACCTTGTGCTTCCGAGCCTACAGTGACCTGACCCGTGCCCACAGCCTCTTCTCCTACAATGCCCAGGGCAAGGACAATGAGATCCTGGTCTACAAGGAAAGAGCTGGGCAGTACTCGCTACACGTTGGAGGAACCAAAGTCACCTCCAAAGTTGCCGAGGAGTTCCCCAGCCCCACGCACATCTGTGTCACCTGGGAGTCTTCTACCGGCATTGCCGAGTTTTGGATCAACGGGAAGCCACTGGTGAAGAAGGGCCTGAGGAAGGGCTACTCGGTGGCAACCAAGCCCAAGATCATCCTGGGGCAGGAGCAGGATTCCTATGGAGGGGGGTTTCAGAAGAACCAGTCCTTTGTGGGGGAGATTGGGGACTTGTACATGTGGGACTCCGTGCTGTCTGCACAACAGATCATGTCTGTGCAGCAAGGTTCCTACCTTCTTGATCCCAACGTCCTGGACTGGAGTGCTCTGGACTATGAGATCCAAGGCTATGTCGTCATCAAGCCCCTGGTCTGGAACTGAGGTCTTGAATCAACAAGATCCCTCGAAAATGAAATGACCAACGTGTACGGAATCTGCTCAAGACAATGCCACGTGAGATCCCATATCCAGAGGGCTTTCTTCTTTGAATTTCCTGTCTACACGTTGCCAAGTAAAAAAGTATGTTGTATCATGCCGCCTGCATTTGTTTAGTACTTGTTATGGTCTCAAGCACTTTCGCTTTGATTCACTTATTTGAAAAATCAGTGTTTGTTTTTTATCATCCAGAGCAATCAGGTTGCAAAGTGGGAGGGGAGGGGACCCCGTAACTAGGAAGACAGACCACAAAGCCAGAGCACTCCCTGAGTAGGGCAGTGGCAATACTGACAAGCTACTAATCATTTATACTAATTCCAAATGTGTGTAAAATTTCAAAAGGAATCCTATTTGGTTTTCCAACTAAAAATCAAAAAGAGGTCTAAGGTTACAGCAGAGAAACTACTATAATGAGAAAAGTAAAAATAATGCAGAAACCGACATCAAGCAATGAGGAAAACCAGCAGCAGGAGTGGAAACTAAAAATGTGGAGAAGTCTGGAGTCCTCATGCAAGATGGCAAATGTGCCTTTTTTTCTAAAAATTCCCAGTGGTATCATACGATGCTTGATTTTCAGGATCCTGCCCCGAAGTCATCAGGAATACTGCTCATGACTCCCAGTTCAAAATCCTATGGAACCCCGTCTCACAGAGAATGTAATTTAAACCGTTAATGTGACATGGTCCTCCATAACCTGATCCCCACTTACCCCCTTCAGGTAGAGCTCTTTGCACCCAGTATCCTCATTGTAGTACGACAAAATAGTTGTCCGATTTTATCAGTACTTTCATCACAAAAGCCACAAGCCACAGCTCCTCACCCATCCCCAACAGAAAGAGGGTGCCTTCTTAGAGAAGGACCCCCAAAGAGAATTTGGCAGCATATGGAAAATAAGGCAGGCTTTGCCCAGATAATGGGGCATGAAGCCAAGGGAAATCAGAAAGACCACATCCAGGAGAGCTTCAAAATAACAGAAGGGATTACTTCAAACTCCTGCATTCATTCACCCGGGATCGACCAAGAGGCAGACACCAGCTACCAGGAAGTAGGCTAGAACCCTGGAACTCCATTAACAGAGCAACAGGGTCAGGCAGGGAGTAGCGGGTAGAACCCGAGATTTGCCAGGGTGCTTAAATGGATTCTCAGGGACTTCCTAAGCACATTTCCATCTCTCTGGTGAGGTGCAAACCATTCAGAACAGCAAGTTGGCTAGCCAGGGACTTCAGCAATGTAGAAAATCCGTTTCCATTCACCAGCTCATGACTCCAGGTGGCTTGCTTTATAGTTTAACATCAACCACCTTTCGTGTACTGTGAGCACCGTACTTGTACTATGTGCGCTAGGAGAGACCAGCTCTTCCCGTGGAGGACAGGTTTTCCCCAGGAGCACATAGACATGTTCGCCCGGACACTATGCTGGGGCTCAACGGTTCACTGCTTTAGCTGAACAGCCCCCTCGGTCAAGGGACCTAAAACAAGTTTTAAGAAACGCAGCCAATGTATACTCAAATGGCATCATCTTTTTTTTTTTTTTTTATTGAACACCTACTCTGTGCCAGACACTATACCAGATGAAAATACAGAATTGAGTGGATCATGGTACTGGTCTTGGAGTTTATGTTCTACCCGGCCTGCGTTAGAACCCACACCCCACCATCTTTAGGCTTTCCTCCATCTCAGGGTATATTCTACTCCCTGTCTCAACTCCGTTAGATGGGTTATTTACCCTCAGTGATCATTTGCCACTTCTTCCATGTGTCTTAGAATCTAATATCTGTCTGGTTTCTTGCCTTTAGGGACCCTCTACCTCCTGAGACAACTCTTATAGACAGAACACAGCATAACTATATGCCAGTCCTTCCTTCTAGGGGACCCACACTTCATCCAAAAAGAAACACTCCTGCGTCCCTTGTCCCCATAAACTCTAGGGGTCCAGGCTGAATGTAATGCAGAGGACACTTTTCTGCTTCTACAATGGATTTAGCTTTCCACCCAGCAACCACCCTGTCGAGGTACCAGCAGCAGGACCCGTGACTCTCTCAAAGCAACAGCACTAGAGCCACAAGTCTCCCGAGAGCAGTTCCTCCCTATCCCCCCGTTCATCTCCTCTGAACCCCTTGTTTTGGCCAAAGGATGAGAGAGTCCTTGAACTTGTCCACCACTTCCTCCGAAAATTGCTATAAGTGGATCCACGTCATGTTTTTTATTAACTAACACCTATCACATCGATGGCTCCTTCCAAACTAAAGAAAGAGAGTTCCATTTTAACCTCATTTAAAATAGAGACAGGATTTCTAGCTCCTTGCTTTAGGCATTTTTCTCAGGTATAACGGTTGTCACAAGGAAAATAGCAGAACTCACAGAAAAACACTTCAGTCCTTGAGACTCCAGAAGGGAAATGGAAGGACCTGCAAGGCAGGGTGACCCAGAAACTTGACTGGAGAGTGATTCCATGTCAAAAACCATGGTAGTGGCCACTTTCCCCACACTGACCACGAAGGCCGGGAGATCAGTGGGAAGCAGCAGCGCACAGGTGTGCAAGGAGTGCTGAACCCTGCAGACAGCGCTCATGAGAAAAGCAATTTTTGAATCTTTATCTTGTACAAGGATGAATCGAGTTCTTATTTGTGAAGCTACAGAAAAAACCAGGTCAGAGCACTTAGCCTCATGGCTCCAGGACTGGCTTTTACCAGAGAAGTCTATAAAGGATTTTTCCTTGATAAGAGGGCTTGCAGTTTTGTTTTATAGGGGGAAACTCTGGAGGGGTCAGAGGTTAAAGCAATCAGGTCTCCTTGAGTTTGGGATATGCCTTAAAGCAGACTTGAGTTGGGGTGAGGATGAAAAAATTTCTCTAGAGCTGATCTAGAACCTACTAAGGCTGAACTCTGAAAGACACCAAGACTGTTACTTCCTTTAGCCAAAAAAAACCCTGCAATTTGTTTACTTGGCATTGCGGTGATCTTCTGCAAATAAATCATGATTGCCTGGTATGCTCTGAAACCATGAAAGAACACAAGCAGATCCAACAAACTCAAGGTGGGTGGACTCTCAGGTAGGAGAAGACTTCCCTCCCAAAGAAAAGTCACCAGTCTTACTTAATTCAAATAGTTCCATGTAATCCTGTTTCTTAACTCCTCCCTTGCTGGCTCCCTAGATCTATTTGGTTTAAAATGAAAGGAAAAGTAAAGGACCAGGGCAAAAATTCAGGGGGTGGGGGGGGGAGAGACAAGAACCCCCCCACACACACACACACCCCCCATGGTCTTTTTTAACTCACAATTCCTTCACACACAAAATGTCATTACAAGGGCTCAGCCTACCTGGCATTTTTTAGGTTTTTTAAAAAACAGGTTCTGTTTCTAGGCACATATTTTGGTTATAAAGATTTAGGCATTTATAAATACCTATGGCTTTTGTCATAATTTCTTCCCTTTGCAAATGGTGTTTCCCTTACACCCTCAGTGTGTTTTCCCCTCTATTTGTCTTTTTCTTCTAGTAGAAATATTGGCTTCATGGCTAAAATTTTGATGCATGAGCACATTTCCGTATTTTTCTTCCCCCACAGGGTTTCTATCCTTCTGGAATGTATAAATCATCTTGAAATCTCTCTGTGCTATACCCTGCTTTCAAGATTATCTACCGGTGTGTCCCTCACACAGAAACACCCTTAGGGTGCGGCCACCGGAGGGCTCAGGTTTGGGTGGGGGGAAGGGCTGTTTCTACGTGCCCAGCTGCTGTCACTTCTGGCCGGGTAGGCTCAGAAGGTCAACCCCCTGCCCATGTCAAAATCCTCCTTAAGTTCACGGACCCACGTTCTAACCGGTGAGCATTCATCCCAGGCAATCTGCAGTGGCCGACTGAGGAGGATGAAGAGTGATTTACTTCCATATCCCCAACTTCCCATCTTGTCCTCTGGGGCTACCCTCACCTCCAGAGATAGCAACAGCCCTGCATTTGTCATCTGAGCCATACGGTCCTCTCAGGAATGCTTCTGCACCTCAAAGAAAGGTGGAGAAGGGAGCTAAGTAGGTGATTGCCCTTAATCTGCACACAATGCTCAAACATCACTGGAAACATAACAAGATGCACTGAAATAGAACTTGTAAAGTGGAATGTGTTTGGAAAGAATGCTAGGGAAAGTCAGGGTGAGCAGATGACCCCTACTGTTGGAAGCATAGCTGGCCAGTGGGGAGGACGGGACGTGTGGAGGCCAAATCCCACTGAGCACAGCTCCCCCACCACCACCACCACCACCGAGCAACGGGAGCAGAGGCGGTAGCTCCTCCTCGTGGCAGTGCTTCACCCCTCCCCCACAGCCCGCACACCTTTCCCCTGAGCAGATACTAACGCGGAAAGAACACTGCTTTGAACACGCTCTCACAGGTCTTCATCTGCATGGGAACACGTGCATTCATTTCCAAGTTTTAGGGAGGTCTTAGGATAGCCTTTCATGGTCTGTTCAGTTCAATCCAGTTGTGCACCATAGGCAATAAAGTTACTTTTCCCCAGGAGTCAGCCATCCTGTCTCTACCTTTATAATCTCCTCGAAGAAGGTAAATTCGTATTTACCTGAGGCATGCTTTACAATGAATCTGGCCAGTTTAGGGTGAAAGCAACACTACTTTTCAGACCACAATTTAAGGATACCAGGGATTTTTTTCTTTCTCCTCCTGACAATTCAGTTGAGTACCTTCTCTTCCCTACAACAAAACGCATACTGCTTCCCTCAGTATCTCCTTCACCACTTACCGTCACTCATTGCAACAGGCTCATCAAGAAACTGAAAAGGCAGATGCGATCTGTGGTTCTCATCCATGGGTTACCGAAGTTCTTTGTTCACCCCCTGTAACCAGGCTTTCCAGCCCCAGATGCTACTGAAACTGACCAGTCATCAGTCACCTCCTTGCTCAATCGAATGTCTCTTCCCAGTTCCCCTCCTTGACTTCTCCTAACTCTTTATGAGCCATACTTTTATGCTCTGCAGCAGCATGCTGGCTAGTTCAGTTCAATCCTCACTGTAAGTACATGTAAAAAGTCAGTCAAGTTTCCTGTAACCTCAATCCCTCCGTTCCCACATAACAGTGAACACATCAGAACGTCAGGTAGATCTTTGACTTTTTCTTGCATATGTAATGTATGTGCATTCACACATATGCACACACACATTTTAATCTCATTACTGTTCCTTATATGGTCTTGCCTAGTGTATTCCACACATCCATCCATGGTGACACAGCAGCACCTTTCAACAGCCCCTTCACCAAGGGAGGAAGGGTCGAGGTCTGCTGCCCAACCTAGTTGCCTCTAGTCACATGTCACTTTTTGGCCCTGAAACGCAGCCAGGGAGACTGAGGAATCGAATGTTTACTTTTATCTTCAAATTACCGCTCTACCTCATCCTTTCTACAAAGCTGCCTAGAGTCGCACGGTCACTCTGGAATCTTTACCTTTCCAGTTGGTTGGTCTTTTTAAATTACTTTGTGGCCCACCCATTTCTACCTTAAACATTTGCCTCCTTGTTTTCCGGGCTGGAGTACTTTCCAGAAAAATCTGCAACATCTTCTAGATTGTGTTTCCCAGATTCCCAGTGTAGGTTTCCTTGATGTCCACACCTCTGCAGCCTGCTGTCACCTTGTTCTTTAAAATGGCCCAAACCACCATCCGATAGATGGTGGCTCTCTCCCAGAGTCCCTCACCAAACTGCTAGGAAAGATGGCGTGTGCTCGAAAGCGGAGAGGTAGGACCAGAGAGGCCCTAGGATTTCTTCCCATCATCGTCTTGCCTCCTGCTGGCTCCCTGTGGGCACGGTGCCATCACCCAGTGCTCTCTACTCCCGATACCATGAACACAAGACCACACATTGGGAGGGACTTTACATAACACAGAATATTTGACTTTGAGTTGTTAAACTTCCTTATTCTTAAAATTCCCTCTGCCAAAAAAAAAAAAAAGGTTATTTCTTTTATTCAGTTATTTCTTTTATCCTGTTACTGGTCCTTTTCTCCCGTCACCTGCCCCTCAACCCTCAAGTCCCTCTTAGCATGTTTACAACAAAGCAATTTGCCGACAGTTTGACGAAACATCTCGGCGGAGCCCAGGGTACCTCATCCACACACCCATTAAAACGTTCCTGAAGATCCTGTCCCTGAGATTAATTCTACCAACGATACACTGTTCCATGGTTTTCCTAAGGGACAGCTACCCGCAAGCGACTATCTCCGTAAAAGCCCGACTCCCTGCCCCCCATTTCCTTGTTCTGGCTGCTCACACTTTCCCTGGAGGAGACAAGCAAAGCTGGGGCAGCACGGGCTCAGGCCCCTGTGGGCTGTTCTTAAAGGCAAAAGCCTCCCATCCACGCCCTACAAAAATAGCATTCGTGAGGAGACTTTGAAAAGGTACATGTGGTGGTCTCATCTGATGGGGACTCCCGGGCCAGAGGCTTAAGGGAGGATCAAGCAGAGAGCAAGAAGTGAGAAAGGGGAGAGGGGATAAGCTAGCCATTAAACCTACGCGAGCACCCTGATTACGGAGAACCACAGACCGCGTGCAAGTGTGCGTGTTCTCCGGATCGCTTTCTCCACCCCTGCGCGAGCCCACGTCGGGAGGCAGACTGCTCCATGCTGACTCCCTGTATCGTTCTCAGACACGGCAATTGAAGAATGCAGAGAAAGAGCCTCACAGAGGTGAGGGAGTTTGTTTTCCTGGGCTTCCCCAGGTTTCGTGACTATCAGATTGCCCCGTTTGTGGTTCTTCTCGCCCTGTACACATTAACCCTGGCGGGCAATGCTATCATCACGAACATCATCTGCATTGACCCTCACCTGCACACACCCATGTGCTTCTTCCTGAGCATGCTGGCTAGTTCAGAGACCGCGTACATGCTCGTCACCATTCCACGGATGCTGTCTGGTCTCCTGGCCCAGAATCAGCCCATCTCCACAGCAGGCTCAACCGCCCAAATGTTCTTTGTTGCCTTAGCCAGCAGCAACTGCTTTCTGCTCACCGCAATGGGCTATGACTGCTACGTGGTACACAGTCCTCATGAGCAAGAGGGTGTGCGTCCAGCTGATGTGTGGCACCTCTGGCATTGCCTGGCCGTGGCAGTCGTCCAGGTGACATCCATATTTACCTTACCCTTCTGTCACAGAGTGGTTGGACATTTCTTCCATGACATCCTCCCCGTCCTAAAACTCTCCTGTATTGACACGGCTATCAATGAGATCATCAACTTTGTTGTCCGTTCATGTGTGATCCCAGTCTTCATCTCCTACGTCCTCATCGTCTCCACCATCCTCAAGATCAGCTCTGCCCAGGGCCGGAAGAAGGCCTTCGCCACCTGCGCCTCCCGCCTCACGGTGGTCACCGTCCACTATGGTTTTGCCCCCATTGCCTACCTCAAGCCCAAGTCTGAGGATTCTGCAGAACAAGACCTTCTTCTCTCAGTGAGTGATGTACACCATCAACCCTCCCTTGCTGAGCCCTGTTGTCTACAGTCTGAGGAACGAGGAGGTCAAGGATGCCCCACGCAGAGCTGTGGGAAAAAACATTTAATACACTGGCCCCTTCTGTACGAGACGTCTATCCCTGAGCAACATGCATCTTCACTGCCTCCAACCTTACCGGCGTGTCCTGAGCAGTCCCTTCTGCGATGGGATGTGCCCATCTTGCTTCAGCACCCCTACCATCAAGTCTTAATCTTTGTTTCCATATATTCCAAAGTGTTGTGCAGGCATTTTCATCTGGGTATCTGAAAGGTCAGGGAGGATGGCATGATTTTTAAGGAAATATATCTGCATTTCTAGAGTAGGGGAGGGAACTTCTCAAAAGCACATTAAATGCAGTAGTTTTAGGTTTGAAAATAAAAATGTAACTTTCATACTATAACCTGCAGAAAATTAAACTAGACCAAACCTTCCCAGCAAGGTAAGAATAGTCAATCGCAAAGTTATATCAGAACCTTTGGGAAAGATGAGATGTGTATTTTAAAAAAAAAAAAAAAGTTCAGAAATTTGGAAGATACTGGTCTAGTCCTTGAAAGTTTAGCTTGTATTATTTGATTTACACTAAAGCCTTTGCTTCCATTCAGTATGGGTCCCCAGAGTGCTGGTCACAGCTGTACGCTACACAACCCTTGGGTCCAATCTGACCGTGCTCATCAGAATCTCTCTGGCTGTTGGTTCTCTCCATGGAGCCAGCTTCTCGTTCATCATTATGAAGAAAAATAAGTTGGTCAAAAAGCTGTGCTCTGTTTGGAGTGAGAACCATGAAAGTATTCTTCATTTGCACACCCCATGGCACTTCTTGGGTAATACCAAAAAAATAGGAAAAAAAAAAAAAACACGACAACCAACACCAGCATTCAGGAATAGTTGCTCAATCCACCCCCAACCCAAGAAAAAAGGTGGGGGGGGGGACACTAAAAAGAAGGAAAAAAAAAGGTCTCCATTCCTACCAGGTCTCCTAAAGAAATTGTCCTTTCCCCCAGAGCTTCTGGGAGTTACTCTGGTTTCCTGCCTGCACATACCTCTTACTACCTCAGGGGATGGTAAGGAGGGTCGGACACTTCAGTCTCATGCCTTTTTCTCCTCAGTAATGTGCCCATTCCTTCCTTTTCCTTCACCTGAGAAAGGAATGGTGACATTTAAGGAGCTCATCCAGTGTAAGGTCTGGCTGTACAGATATCTGAGATTCTAGGTGGGAAAACCCTAGTTCTCTCAAGGTCTGGTCATCTCTTTGTAGTTTGTCCTGTGTCTGAGATTTTGGCGTCCAGGAGGCAAGCCTTCCCTCAAAGCTTTTGAGAGGTCCAAAGCCAGGTCCAAAAGTCCTAGATCTGCTAGAAGATCTTACCTGACGGTGCTCTCGTGTTCAGCACCCCATGAATCCCTCTCCCACATCCAAAGATGACATCCCCACGGGGGGGAAGGGGGCATGCCTTCCTCCAGAAGGAAAGGGTTTCTCCGACTGCATGACAGGACCCCTCCCCCTGCCAACAAGACCACCCATAATGCCAACTCTTATCCATCCTCCTCCATACCTACGGGACCAACAACTTTTCCTGTCCTCAGACCTGTCCTTCTGTGTATAGAAGGGAGGCGGTGGGACAGGGAGGGCTGTTCTGAGCAGGAAAGCAGGGTGGGGACCAAACCTGCTCTAACCCAGCCCAGCAGCAGCAGCAGCTCCCCCAGCCCCTGCTCCCTTTCCACTTCTCCACACAGCCACTCTTCCTCAGTCCAAGGAGCAAAGCAGAAGTTTTCCCCAGGATTCTCTCTCCATCCAGATGCCCCCAACAGCAGACACACCACAAGCCACCTGTGCACTCAGACGTTAATCAGAGCTGGGCCCAAGAAGAGCTTCCAGAGTCGTCCCAAACCCTAACGGAGAAACCCCTCCTCCAGACCTGCTGCCTCCAGTCATTCAACTAGGTGTCCGGGTTTTTAACTTGAGGAGTTCCTAACTTTTTAGAGAAGCTGCTGCATCATAGGGTGGAAAGGAGAAAGACCTGAAGTCAGAAGCCTGGATTCAGGGCCTTGCTCTGTACCCAACAGCACCCTTTGTGAATAGAATGTTTAATTCTACCTCGCTGGCCATGAAAAATTTTTATGATTTTGTTAGTTAACGTACAGTGTAATATTAGCTTCAGGTGTACAATATAGTGATTCTACACTTCCATACATCACCCAGTGCTCATCGCAAATGCACTCCGTCCGCATCTCCTGTTTCCCCCCTCCCCACCGGTAACCATCAGTCTATAGGTAAGAGTATTTCTTGGTTGGCCTCTCCTGGGGAAAGAGGTTTTGTTTAATCCCCTTACCTATTTATTCTGTGCAGGCTTATCCAACCCAGGCAACTGTTCTTTCTTACGTGTCCCGACAGTTCTGTGTGTGAAATTCTGTTAATGTAGCATTTTTCTCATTGTGCCCTTGTCTGACCGTGGTGGAGTTTCTCTCGCTGGGTCATGAACAAGTACATTGGGACCAGGAAGGATTCTTCTCGTGTTAGAAACCATCCCGCAACAGCGCTCTGCAGAATGAGTGCTCGAGAAATCCTCAGTACTTGAGCACCCACTACGTGCACAGTGCTCTACCCGGACTTCCTGGCTTGTTTTCAGCAGGTGGACACCCGCTCAGCTGTTCTGTGACCTCTGCAGTTGGCGCTCACCTGAAAGACGGTAATAAGCTGGCCCATCGTGGCAGGGTCACGAGGGTCCATATTCCCCTCCTTCCCCAGATTTCCTGCGAGCCAACTTCCCAGTGCTTCAGGACCCCTAATGTAGTCACTGCACTAACTAATCCCTTAGCATCACAGAACCAGAAGCGGTTGACTTTTTCATTAAAAAAATCCCTACCCATACCAGGATAGGATCTTTAAAAACTTAAGTTTTGAACCAAGTGATGGGCCATATAAAATTAAAGATTAGGACACTTAGCACGATGTCCTAAGTGAGAAAAAAAGTCAGATAAATACTGTATGATCTCACCTACATGTGGGATCTAAAAAAACAAACTCAGATCAGGCTTGTGGTTGGCAGGGGTGGGGAGGCAGGGGTCAGGGAACTGCGTGAAGAGGGTCAAAAGGCACAAACCTTCAGTGAGAAGAGAAATAGGTTCTGGAGAGGTACAACAGGAATGACTTTAGGTAACAATACTACACTGTATTATTTGAAAGTTGCTAAGAGACTAGATCTTAAAAGTTTTCATCACAAGGAAAAGAATTTGTAACTACGTGTGGTGACGGATGTTAACTCATTGTGGTGATCATTTCATGATATACACATATATCAGAGTATGCTCTATACCTTGAACTTACAGGTTATATGTCAATCCTATCAACAGAACTGGGCAAAAATAATCATGACATATCCTAATACTTTTGGCAAATCCATCATAGGCCAAAAAAAAAAAAAAAAACCCCCTCTAGAAATTTTTATTTTTTTAATCACACCGAAACAAAAGCTCAGGCCCCTTTGTTACTGGGACGAGAGTCCGCAGATTTCTCACCACCTAATCTCCCAGCCCCTATTTCTCCTGCCTTAAAAGGTATTACCTGGGAAGAAAGCTAACTCAGAAACACCAGCCATCAGCAACCCGAGGCTTGGTTGTGGGAAGCAACTAGCTCGGGAAACTAAGAGCAGAGGGCAGTAAGGGCTAAGGGTGTGTGCCCTCCGGGTCTATCTTTTTAGAGACTCATCTCTGAGGGGAATGAGAATTCCAGAACAGGAAGGCAATGTGTCTGAAGCAGAAGGCAGTTACTGTTTGTGGAGGATTTACCACACAGCTGCTGCTGTGCTAAGTGGTAGTCCTCATTATTTCATTGAAGACTGTACTCCAAATCTTCATACCACTTTGCATCTCCTAACAGTCTTCAAAGACCTTCTTTGATCCTTACGATAACCTTATGAAGTATGTTTTATGTCCATGTTTTAGGTGAGTGGTAGGAACATTCACTGGCTTCGAGTCACGCAGCTGGGTCAGGGACAGAGCTAGAACGGATACCAAGGTCAGCTAGCTAAGGTCAGACTATGTCCTTTTCACTCTACCACCACTCTTGCTTATCTTGACTCTTTTTCAAAGATCTTATATTCTCCTTTCTGAAAGAGGTTCTATTCTTTAAGTCCCTCTGGTCTCATCCTGGACATCACTTCCCCCAGGAAGTCTCCCCAAAACAGCTTCGGGAGATGTTCCCCCGTGACCCCCCAACACCACCCTATGCAGTCTCTTCATTGGCCACGTATTGAAACAACCCATCTCCTAGCCTGCCTCCCCCCACCACACAGCAACTTCTGGACAGAAGAACTGCTTCAGGATCCTCACTGCCTAGCACGGTTCTTGGCACAAATATCTCAACTCTATCAGGTCCAAAATTGGAATGTATAATGAACACATCTGAAATGGTGTCTATTGGCTAAACGTACTGACCATGGGCATCCACTGCTCTCCTGCACTATGAAATGTCCAGGTTCTCAGGATGGCCATTTTCGCCTCTGTTCTATTCTCCCTGGTTCAGAAATGTTTCCCTCTTTTGTGATCTGTTTGGGATGTGAGGTGTCACATTTCTGAGCCGTCAGTGCGCTGGACAATGGCAGCAATCCTTTCTCATGCACAGTTCCCAAACTGGGGTGGATCAGAAAGAGCAGGTGGGACCGCAGAGTTACCTGCAAAGAGCATCTTTGAGAGCTCACATAGCATAGGGGTGGAGAACAAGGATCTGGGGTCAGACCGGGTTCTAATTTTACCTCTGCCACTTGCTGGATGTTCTAACCTCTTTGCGTCTCTTCCCAGGTTTGTAAAATGGAGGATGGATTGTATCTAGAGGAAGAGCTCATTATTCCCCCGTTTCCAGCTGGATTTTAGCAAGGTTAAGTCAACTTTATCAAAGATCTCCTACATGCCAGATACTGTGCAATAGTAGTGATTAAGGCACCAGGCCCCTCACCTTCATAATGTTAAGAGAAAAGCAGGGTGTCCAAAAATTAAGTAGCTACAAGAGGTAGGAGCTATCTTAGGATGGAAGAAATACGGGATATTAGGAACATAGTGGGGGGTTCTAACCAAATGCAGGGGTCTCAGAAGAGCTACTGGGGGGGTTTAAGCCTGGTAAGGGTCACCTGGATGAAAGGTCAGGGAAGAGTCTGGGAAAGGAAGACCAGAGGTACATTCCAGGCAAAGAAAGCTGCATTTGCAAAGATATGGAAGAGAAAATTTGAGAAATGCTAAGTTTTATAGAGCTAGGGTGTATGTTCACAGGGCATGACTGGCGATCGAAGTCAATAGTAAAGGCAGTCACAGGACCTTATGAGCAGAACTAAGGAGGATGCGCCCTAGAGACAATGGAGGACACTTAGAGGTCTTTAAAGCAAGGATGGGAGTTATCTGTAATGCAGGAAGTTCACTGCTGGCAGAAGGAGAAACAGATTAAAGGCCAAGACTGGCAGAACATGGACGAAAAGCCACCATGGGGCTACGACAGAGGGGACAGTAGCCTGAGCCGGCGGGGAAGCAGTGTCGAAGGAGAAAAATGGGCAGACCTGCGATCATGGGAAGTGGGACTGACACTCCCTGGTTCTAGGTTAAATTTGGGGGTGATGGAGTCAGAAAGGACACAGGGAGTCCTGGCTTAGGCAGCTGGGCAGACTGTGGTACCCTCAACCAATACGGGAGCCCTGGAAGAGGAGCAAGTTGGGGCGGGGGGGAAGCAGATAGAGTTCAATTTTAGGTTTTTTAAGGTTGAGGTGTCTGTGGGGTATTCAAGTGGAAAAACCCAGGAAGCAGCTGGATCCATGGACCTGGGGCTCAGGAGTGTGTGGAGTCAGATCTAGCTGGAGGATCCTAAGCATATCGATGAGGACTCTCACAGGGAAAGAATGGGCTCACCCAGGGAGGACACCCAGCTAGGGTTGAAAGCCAAGGAGCAGAGGAGTTGGGTGACCGGTTTGGGGGTGGGAGGGTGGTAGTGACAGTAAGAGGAGCCATTAGGAAAGCAACCAATGGGGAGGAGAGGGATTCTCTGCTCCAGGCGAGAGAGAAGCTCTAAGGTCCCTCACGGGAGGAGAGGGAGCAGGGGGTAGTCAGGAGCCTCAGATTTCACTGAAGTCAGCCCTGGGATCCAGCAGCTGTTGTGCAGAAGGGGAAAACATTCCCTCCTTCCTCTGACCGTCTCCCTCCTTCCTTCACGCCACACAGGAGTCCGGAGGATGACTGGGGCCTCTACCCACTGCACAGACCACTAGCTCAGTGCAGAGATGGGAGTCCTCGCCCCCCAACCCACTGCCATGCTCACAGAGCATGCTCCCTCCAAAGTTGGGGGTGAACCTGAAAGGGAGGGAAGAACAGTGGGGGCTCCAGGTGAAGCTGCATCCCAGGAAGGAAGACTCGGGCAGGCAGCTGATGTCATTCTTTCTACGCTTCTGCGGCCACTGTCACAGCCCGGTACTGCCATCCTGGGTGTCTCAGCACAGAAACAAGCAGAGCTTCTAAACTATCCCACCCCCGTGGAGACACAGAGTATGAAGAGTACAAACGAAGGGGTAATACTCCCCTAATCCTCAAGGTGACACAGGAAGCCTCTCCCCCAGCCTGGGCGCAGCTGCCTTTGGAGGAGTCTTACCAGAAGGCCGCCAACCCTTCAAGGAACAGGTGTACAAGAGTGTCTTGCTCTCCCAGACTTAAAACCCTATCTGAAGGGAAAACGCATTTTAAAGAGAGTCACCAATATTTGGGGCTCATCCAAGGACTGCAGATGCAGCCTTACTCCCCCCACCCATCAGAACCACAGCCTTGTCTTCTCCTCCAGTCTTCTCCCCAAGTCTAACAAAGAACCACACCAGGGGCTGTGGGGATCCCCCCATCCTTTCATTCTGAGTCACAGAACCCCACACGTAAACGCCTCATGAAGGGCTTCCTGACCTCTCCCTCCCTCGTTGGAGGCAAGCCAATTATTTTCCCATGGAAACCAAGGATCACTTCACCCAGTCACTGCAAAGTGAGCCTGCCTGCTACAGCCCTTCTGGTTCACCCTGTTCTCTAGTCCCTGCACGACCGATGGTGTCCTCCGCCCGGGCTGGGTGGGGCTGGTCAAATACTGTCAGTCTCCTCTGTCTAACGCCAGGTGTCCTGGGTTTGGCCACTTCATGCCATCTCTAGTGGGGGATCCCACTTTCACCAACAGGGTAAATAGGTGATCAGACACAGGGCATATGGCAGGACAAAAAAAAAAAAAACATAGAAGTTTCTTATGATCAAATGGACCCCACTGAGCGGGCTAGGCTGGGGGTAACTTGTAGGTCCCCCCCCCGAGGGCAGCCTGCCAAGGGGCTCCCATAGCAGGAGTGTCCCTGTCTTCTGGAAGAGGGTCTCAGAGGGAGGCGACTCTGCATCCCCATGTTTAGGTGGTTTTATAGGGCCTTCCAAACAACTCATGCATATGTTAGAGCTGACATTTAGAGGTCTACTACACCCCAAAATCCATAAGTAGCAGCTCAAGAAGTCATAAGAACATTCACGGGGAGACTCCCAACAAGGCTGTCAGTCGAGTTAACAGCCACTGGTCTTTCTCCCCTTCCCCACCTCAATGCCTTGAAGAGCGAAGCCTTGAAGCAGTGGAGAAATTCCAGAGCCAGACTGGCAACTCCCACAACCATAATTTCCAAGGCTGCCGGAGTGGAGGAAAAAGATCGTGAAACACCCCCTACCTTTCTAGCGCTCTGTCCCCAACACAAACAGCTGGAGGAAGAAGCCAATCAGAAGAACCAACTAGAGACCCTATTGATCCTTGGATCTTCCAAACCACAAGTCTGCCCATGGACAGGGCCGGCAGAGTTAGGAGAGGGCATCTCAACTGTTTGTAATTGAAAGAGGAGGAAGAAATATTATAGACTCTGTCCAAAATAGCATGAAAAGACAGGAAATAGGAATTCTACAGAACCTGGTTGGAAATAGAAGCTGGAGGGGGGAAAAAAAACTGTTTATCCCCATCCCCCTGTGTTAAAAGTGATCAACAAACTGATTACATATAAATAGGACTTTGTAGAATTGTTTAGCTCTCAATGGAATCCACCTAGTAACAGGATTTTGTTCAACCTTCAGAAGTGAGAACTTTGGACATATTTTCAAAATTGTATTATTCAGGTATGCCGGGGACTGTACCTGCCATTTTACAGGAGCCTCAACAAGCCTTTGTTGAATGAGAACAAATGTGTGGATGAGGTTGGCCTTGGCCGCAAAGAACAGGGGCAAGCTCTGAATGAGGCCAGGCTCTCAACTAGCTGCAGACAAAGCTTTGCCCCCAGAGGGGAGAATTCCTTGCTCTCACTCAGGCAAGAAGAGACATCCCCGACTAGGTCCTTAAGGAAAAGGAGGCAGAGAAGAGATACTAAATTTCTGACTCTTTAGAGGTGCTCCTGCTCAGGCACCTATGTGATCAGGAGTACGAACCACTGAAACCAGGCTTTCCATTCCCTTCATAGCACCTCTCCCCCACCCCCAACCTAATACTATCTCCCTCAAGACACCTTGAAACACCTGAGAACATTCTCTCCAACCCCTATCTCCAAGAAACATTTGCAAGCTCAGAGCCAAGAGCCAATGGGTGAAGAACGAAGCCTCCACTGAGGTACGGGCCAGATGTCATCACAGGACCTGCCCCACCCCAAATCAAAGTCTGTTTCCCCCAGCCCCTCCCAGGGCACACGACTTCCTGCCCTCAGGCTGCTCCCTCATGGGCTCTCTAAAGACTTAACAAGTGTGTAGTTTGAGAGCCGCCCATAGGGTTAATTAACATTTGGGACAGGAAACAAACTTGACTTCTCAATTTAATCTGTAGGCATCACAGGACAGTCCTCACACAGCTGAAGCAGTAAGTTTTCAACAGACCTCAGGCCAGGGACAGTATGCACTTCAGCTCATTCCAAACGCCCTAGTGACAAGCCTTCATCTGGAGACCTGTGCTGTCACTGGTTGATGGGCAGGTTTACCACCCCCCCCCCGCCCTTGATCCTGGATCTAGAATCCTACCCTCCCAAGCCTTCTTCCCACAGGGAAGAGAAAAAGTATGGAGAAGGAAAAAACAAGATGAACAAATACAACAGTATGAAATTTGACTGTATACACACATTTGAATATTCGTCCTTTATTTTCTGTAATAAGACTGACCTATAAAGAATGAAAACATTTCTTTAATGACTTGGGCTCTATTCTAATAGGCTATCAGAGTTCTTCCCAATGGAATAAAAAGAGCTGGAAGTGGGGTAGGCAGGAAAAGAATGGGGAAACGTGGAGCGGTCCAAACACTGGGATCCAGAATAAAAGGGACTCAAAGTAGAACCACTTTGCAGGAAGAGATGGCCATGCTGGTCTAGAGAAGGGGCACAGAGGGGGCGGGGCACTGCTGGAGCACCAAGCTGCCCCCAGACACCCTACGAGTCACCTGCCTCGCCACCACAAGAATGAAAAGTGCACACGGTCCACACACAGAGTTCGTGTCAAGTGATCTGCCAGTCTTCATTCACCTAGAAACTTCGATCCACCTGCATCTGCTGACTGGGGACAAGAGCCATGGTTTTTAACTGTGGCAGAGTATTCTGTAGTCATTCAGTCTGTCCCCTGGTAATAGACATCTAGTTTGGCATTAATCTTTATTACTAACAGTGCCGTAGTGAATAAACAATGTGCTAGCCCCGTACTTGTGCCAGGAAAAAGCAACATGGATAAATCTAAACATACAGCTTGGTGGAAAGCTATTTAAGAATTCCATAAACCTGAAAATTAGGTAGAGAGCGCCAACAAAAAGTCTAAGAGTACACGCAAAAAGATCTACATTAAAGACATTAGCATGACTGTGGGAAGGTATAAGATTTAAATTATCTCCACTATAACAGGAAGTTAATAGATTTCTTAAATTTGATAAATCAAGAAATAGTATAGAGATAGAAAAGTAAATACCAGAAGACGTTGCTAAATGAATTGCTTCTGGGAATTAGGACTTAGGAGGAAGGCAGGAAACTTCTTCATTATAAGCTTTTTAGTACTGCTTGATTTTTAAACTATGGGCATGTAGTACCTTAAGAATAAAATTTGAAAATTAAAGTCAAAACCAGAAAAATAGCCTTAAGGGTAAAGATATGGAAGATGATGTATTAAGATTTTGAATTTCAAGATGAAGGGAACTTTTTAAAGGTTTAAATGTATATAAAATTGTATTTCCCTCTAGGAAAATTACATTACCACAGTAGCAAACGAGACTGCTCTTTGCCCCACATCCTCACTAATATTAGCAATTAACTTCTAAAAACATCCTCGCGGTAGGTTTTTGAAGCAAGCCAGGGAGTGCTTGCTTCTTCAAAATGCATATTTAGACATTACCCTCAAACGCATATGACCAGCTCAGCCATATAATCAAGTACTGGTACAAAATGAAAATGCAGGGTCCCTTGTTCAAAAGCTACCAGAATTCCAAGGCAACACCCTTTAAACCAAGCTCAGGGAGCTTCCACACCCGGGCCCGTGTAACTGCCCAGGGCACACGCCCGTGAAACCAGCCCTGCACATATGTTTATGTTCTGTTACTGAATTCCGAACTTGAAGAACCTGGGAATGCTCACTTGTAAGAACCTCAGGTGTCCTTGATAAGAAGCTATACTTAGGAAACTGCCCATGACCCACCCATAAGGACCAGGTTAGCAGTGAGAGGGCACCTGCCGAAGACGAAACCAAGTTTAGCTGACTTGAGGGGGAGGGGGGTTAAGTTAGCTGTAGAGCACTTTTTTATCTTAATTCATTCCTGACATGAGATGAAGGAACCAGATTATATCCTAAGAGACAAGAACATGCGTCATTCCACAGGCAGGCGGCCTTGACCAAAGTTTAGTACACAAGCTTCGGTGTAAAGAGGGATCCTAGTTGGCAAGGGCAAGACGGGGCCCTAGTTTAAATGCCTGGAACAGACAAATCAGGTCACTGGAACAGAAAGGGGGGGATCAGAGACAAGGAATTTGTTAGTAAACGGATCAACCATCATTTCCGGAGATTTTTGGACACAAAGCCCTGCTCCAAGGGGCTCACAATCCAGTGGGTCCCTCAAACAAGTGCCACGGACATTAGGAAGTGTCCCAGTAGAGTCCCGTCTAGGATATCAGAGGAATGGAGTAAAAGCCTACCTATCAGGAAGACAGGGTGGGGAGAGAAGGCAGGGTCTCCTAAACGAAGAAGATAGAGGGGAGGGAGGGGGGGGGGGGCGTACAATACAGCGTGAAAGAGGGTGCTGTATTAGGGGAGCAAAGGGAAAGCTCAGTACGGTGGATGGTGTTTCAGGTGGGGTAAGAAGGACAAAAACCCTGTCACCAAATCACAGGCTCCATGAAAAACCTTACCAAATTAGGGGTCTCATACAGGCAGCAAGCCTGGTGGAAGTTGAATGAGGAGGAAGACAGGCAAACAAATCCTGCTTAGCTTCTCACCTAGAGGTCTCCGGTTTCCTGGGAACACATCCCTCAGGCCAACACTCTAGATGGAAAACAGTAAGACTTGAACCGTGCAATGAATCTGAACGAGGGAGGGCTGAGCACTAACCCGGAGACGGACATCCCCCCACGAGCATGCCCCCCCACCCCCACCCCTCAGGGCAGGTCAAGCTGGGCCATACCCTCAACCCCAGGCTATATCAGAAGCTGGAGGTCCAGTACCTGGAGCAGCACAGACGTCCCTCACCACATAAAACACACTCTTGCCTATACTTCCCCTGAAAACTCGGTGCTGTGCAGGCGAGCTGGGGGGCTTTGCTTTCCAATTGCGCATTTTGTGTATGTCCGATTATCATAAATTACTTAAGAGATTACTTAATCCATTACTGGCACCCTAGAATTTACTTGTTTCCAAAGACCTCAGGAGAAATAGCCACAAGTTAGTTCTCCCGCAGTCATTTACACAAAAATCTTATTTACAGAGGATTATCTTAGATCACCTATTCGAATTTGTTTCTTTACAATACAAGATGCCCTCCAGGCACTGAGCTTGTGTATAAATATCTCCGATCGTCAGCTCCCCGCCTCCCCCCACCCTGTTCTGTAAACATGCTCATCATGCACACACCACTTGCTGTCCTAATTCTGACAAATATTTCCATGGTCTTTCATTCCTATTGAGCTTTCTGCCTTGTGGTATTTTAAGTTTGTACCGCCACACTGTTTTTGATTTCTGAGACTCTCACATGTAGAAAGTTCCCTGATGGCACCCTTGCACAGAATTACCTCTAGACCTCAGAGAAAGAAGAGTCCAACGTTCAGAGTGTGGCTCCCGACAACGGCACAGGTTAGGACGACGACAGGACTGGGTTAACTGAGGCCATAAGCCTGAGAACCCTAAACACACAAAGTCTCCTCCCAGCTCTCCCCACCCCAGACTACAGGGAAGATGGTGAGAGCGGCTTTTTAACCCTCCCCCACGACATGTGAGACTTTGACAGGATTGGCTATTTTTCTTCTGAAGGCTGGGCCCCATTTTGGAGGGTGCACCATGATGGAAGTTCTCATGGATTAGACACACGTGCACATAACACCCTGCCCCAGGAAACAAAGGGACACATGGAAGGCAGCAAAGGGTGAAGCTGAAACCAGTTCCAACGGTTGAGAGAAGCACCCTGGTCACCCCACGTGGCCCATGTCCCACCCTCTTCGAGAGCCTTAGCGAGACCCAGAGGGAAGGAGCAGAGAGGGAGCTCGGACAATACGAAGCAGCCTCGCAGGCAGAGCTGAGCTAGGAGACGCATGATGAAGAGAGAGTGACAGCAGAGGAGTGTCCCCAGAAGGTCACCACTTCAAAGGATCTTTCAGATCCAGCAACCCAATCCTCATTTTATTCTCCATTAGAAGGAAACTGGCCCAGAAAGGTCGGAGTCCAGAAGCTTGCTCTTAGTATCAGGCTCCATCCTGGCTCCCTGATGCTCAGACCAATCTGTCCTCTGGCTGACCAGGTTCCTTAGCAGCGGGTGAAAGAACTGAAAGCAGCCAGGGAGGCCCCAGCAGGGATGGAGAGTCCAGGGTAAAGACAGTATATCTGAATCAGAATAGATACCATGCAAAGGAACAATCCCAAGCAAGGATGATGCATGATAAGAATGAGTAAAAAGGAACTACACATTTTCCAAACTCAGGGAACTTCTGTCGCAGCTGCATAAACATGGTGTAAATTTCTGGGTCAAGATGTTGAACAGAGAATCAGTGACCCATCTCTTTGGGGTTTTTCCTTATGGAAACTCGGTAACAAATCTTGCTATAGTTCACCGTTAAGATAAAGTAACTCCAACAAACATTTCTTGGTCATTGACTAGAAATTAAATAATGGGTTAGCTGCTGGGGATCTGCGGTCAAGACACTAAGCCTGTCCTCAGGGTGTCTGTAGCTTAGCATTATGTTTTTAAAAGTATTTTCACAGATAAAAAGCACTGTACAAGTCATAATAAACTACTGCAGTTATGACTAGGAAACGTGAAATGATACTCTCAAGAAAATGTTAGGAAAAAAAGCTTCTCTTGGGGGACAGGAGAGTCATTGGTAGAAACAGATGGAGAATTTGTTTTCTGAAATACTAAGCTGCAAGAGACAAGGAGGTCCACAGCTGCTAATACAGAATAGACACTCAGCAAGTATTCTTAGGTGAATGAATAAAATTATCAAAGTGTTAAGGGAAATACCTTTGATGAATCAGTATAGAAAACAAGCATAAGTTGAATGAAGTTGAAGTTGCAATGAAAATATTTATGTAATACTTTTTACTTATCAGGATTGTCCTAAATGAATTAACCCATTTAAACCTAACAAATGTTCGCCTTGTTCTCACCTCACACGTGAGGAACCTGAAACAGGGGGAGGATAAGGCGGTGCCACCAGCACTCAGCAGTCAGGACTTGAAGGCTGGCGGTTGGCCTCCAAAGTTCAACAAACTACCTACCATGCAATGCTATGCTTTCCTGTTCTTATAACAGAAACGACAGATGTCTAAGATCAGATGACTTTACAATGAGAATGAAGAAAAATGGTCAGGAGCCCATGCAGACTCATGACTGTGAGGTGGGAATAGGGCCAGAAACTGGAAAAGCTACAAGGGGAGATGGCAGAGGGGTAGAGACCAGAATGGTTTACCAGTCAGACGAACTAGGAAAGCGGAGTCCACTTAGGGCAGATCTAAGGAATGAAGTCAAGGCAGGAATTCCAACAGGATACGATGCAACAAACCAGGGATTAATAACATCAGAAATCTGGTATACCCCTACACTGGAATGACTAAGAAAGCAGTGTCTTGGCTTGGATTCACTGCCTCCCACAGAAACTCAGAGCCTGAGACTAGAGCTTATGGGCAAATACAGCAGATTCAAACAATGAAACGTTTAGGGGCACAGACACCCACCCCATGCAGTCAAAAATCCATGTATAACTTCCGGCTTGCTAAAAATTTAATTACTAATAGCCTACTGTTGACCAAAAGCCTTACCAATAACAGTTGATTAACACATACTTTGTATGTTCTATGTGTTATATACTGTGCTTCCAGTAAAGCTAGCTAAAGAGAATGTTCACGAGAAAGCTCCATTTACAGTATTTTTAAAAATCCATGTATAAATGGACCCATGCATTTGACACCCACACTGTTCAAGTGTTAACTATAATTTAGGACGTGATTCCAAGAAGCTGGAGGTGTTAGAATAAGGGGAAGGGGGGGCTGCCCCCTGCACCCAACAAGGTGCATTGTTGAGGTCACAGCTGTGGGCAATGAAAGCCCAATCCCACCCCAGGATCTTCTGAGGAGCATGTAGGACACGCAGATTTTTCCACCTATGGATTGACTGGGAGAAGTATTTGTTCATCAGTTGCCATCTCTCATTTACCCAGCTAGGGTCATCTTACTACATTTCCTAGCTGTACACGCTTGCTTGCAAGCAAGCTTTTTGAAATCTCTACAAGTGTGGTAGAAACCCCCGGGGAGGGAAGGTGAAAGATGTAGTAGTGCTTGAGGGGGGTTGAAGCTGTCCAGAGCTGTCCAGCTCAGCTGTGCTGAAATCAGGTGGGGCTCAAAGGATGGCAGTTAGGGCACTAGTGGGGCCTAATACTGCAAGAGCTCTCAGAACCCAGGGGTTGGCACCAACCAGTAAAAGATGGAATTAGAGTGGGGACCCATGGAGGAGATGCAGCTGCTGCTGGAGAAGTTACTCACAACTGGGGTTGGGGTTGGGGTTGGGGTTGGGGTTGGGGTTGGGGCAGGGGGAGAGGAAGGAGAGAACTATCCTTACTTCTCTCCCTTCCTTCTGCCCTCCAACCTCCTGTTGGCCAAGGCCACCGACATAGTCCAGCAACCCCCCTAGCAAATAGGTTCTCCCCCTCTGCAAGGGCTGCCTTCTCACTCCAACAGTATCTTTTGATATAAAGACATTATGTTAATGTAGTCTGATTGATCAGGCTTTCCCTTAATGGTTAATGCTTTGGGTATCCTGCCTAAGGAACCCTTCACTTCCCAAGGTCATAAAGATGTTCTTACATGATCTTTTAGAAGCTTTAATCATTTTATCTTACATGTTTACACTTATAATCTGCCTCAATTTTATCTTGGAGTAAGGTGTGAGGCCAGGATCAGGTTTTATTTTTTTAAAAAAAGATTTTATTTATTTGAGAGAGAGAATGAGAGAGAGAGCACGAGAGGGGGGAGGGTCAGAGGGAGAAGCAGACTCCCCGCCGAGCAGGGAGCCCGATGCGGGACTTGATCCCCAGACTCCAGGATCATGACCTGAGCTGAAGGCAGTCACCTAACCAACTGAGCCACCCAGGCGCCCATTTTTTCCATTTGGATATTCAGTTAATCTAGGATTATTAGGGGAAAATAAATCTTTTCCACTGTTTTTCAAATGCCATATAGTCATAAATCAAGTGTCCAAGTGTGAGTCTGTTTCTGACCTACCATTTCATCGGTCTGTGGGCCAATACCACAAGGTCTTAACCACTTTCACAATCAAGTCTTTGAAATCAAGGAACCCTCCAACTTTCTTCTTTAAAATGTTCTTACCTATTCCTGGTTTTTTGCATTTCCATGTAAATTTTAGAGTTTTCATTTGACACAAAATAAACTACGGGAAATTTTATTGGTATTTCACTGGACCTGTTAATTTGGGAAGAGGTGATAAAAGCTTTATATCCAAAATATGTAAAGAACTCCTTTAATAAAATGCCAAGGAGGGATGCCTAAGTAGCTCAGGTGGTTGGGCAGCTGCCTATGGCTCAGGTCAGATCCCAGGCTCCTAGGATGGAGCCCCGCATCAGGTTCCCTGCTCAGTGGGGAGCCTGCTTTTCCTTCTCCCTCTTCCCATCCCCCCTCAGGCTCTCTCAATTTTTAAAAAAACCTTTAAAAAAAAAAAAAGTCAAAGACTCCAAAAGAAAAATGGGCAGGATGCTTGAGTGGACACTTCACAAAAACAGACTATCCAAATTGCAAATAAACAAGTGAAAATGCTTCAATCTTATTAGTGATCAGAGAAATCAGACTGAAAACCACAACATCTTTTGGGCTGCTTATAACAAAATACCACAGACTGGGTGGCTTCTAGGATTTCTCATAGTTCTAGAGACTGGACGTCCAAGACTGAGGTACCAGCATAGTCAGGCAAGGGTCCCCTTCCAGATCACAGGCTCACATGGTAGAAGAGGCTGAGGAGCTCTCTGGGGTCTCTTTTATGAGAACAGCAATCCCACTCATGAGGGCTCTGCCCCCATGACCTAAGCACCTCCCCAAGGCCCCACTTCCCTACCATCACCTTAGAGGTTAAGTTCTTAACACGTGAATTTTGGGGGTACACAGAAATTCAATCTACGGCACACAATATCACTAGACACTTGCCAAATAGTTAAGTTTAAAAAGCAGATGATGCCCAGTGTTGGTAAGGTAGAACACCTAGAATACTCATGCACTGCCAATAAAATGGTAAGATGGTAGATAACCACCAACACTAAATGTATGCCCTAGGACCTAGCAATTTTATTTTTGGCATATGCCCAAAATACATACATGTTTTCACCAAAAGATATGTTCAAGAAAACAATACTCATAATAGCCAAGTAGCAGAAACTTTCCACGTGCCCATTAGTGGTACCAGGAATAAATGGTGCTCCACTTACACATTTAAATGCTGCAACAAGAATGAATACACTCCTAGTATATGGAACAATGAGGAGGAATCCCACAAACAAAGGTTGAGGAAAAGGAGCCAGACACAATGCAAACTGCTTGATTCCATTTCACATAAAGTTCAGAAACACGCATAACCAACCTCTGGTGTTAGAAGTCGGGACGGTGATGACTTTCAGAGAGAAGAGTGTAGTCACTAGGAGGAAGCACAGGGAATGCTCCTGGGGTCCTAAGGAATATTTGCTCTTGCTCTAAGTGGCAATTACACAAGTGTGTTTAGGATAACGCATGTAGGGGCACCCGGGTGGCTCAGTCATTAAGCGTCTGCCTTCCACTCAGGTCATGGTCCCAGGGTCCTGGGATCGAGCCCCGCATTGGGCTCCCTGCTCAGCAGGAAGCCTGCTTCTCCCTCTCCCACTCCTACTTGTGTTCCCTCTCTGGCTGTGTCTCTCTCTGTCAAAAAAAAATAAATAAAATCTTTAAAAAAAAAAGATAATGCCTGTACTTATCAGCTGTGTGTGTATATAATATGTACATAATGCTTCCATCTTAAGACCTTAATGTACGTGAAGTACTAGATATAGTGATGGACACATGTTAGGGACTTGATACCAGCCATAATGAATAAAATGATGAAAGCTGGACAATAGGCATTTGTAATATTTCAGAGCACCTTATTAATACCCTGGAGCCAAGGCTGGAGTAGAGAAAATGTGTAGTGGGAGGCATCCAGGGTAAAGTCTGTTCTAGAAAGCATGCCATTTGGAACAGCATGGGAAGAACCCATTCCCATGGCCTGTGTCCCCGAGGCTACAGTGGCCCTTCTGTCACTTCCTTGTCGGACGTAAAGGGGAAATCGTACCTTGGATGGTTAATACCAAGACCTCTGGGACACACATACCCTTAACAAGTAGACCTCTTCTTTTTTTCTCCCACTTCACATCAATTAACATTCACCACCCTATGCATAATTAAGACCCGTTTAATTACAAACGTTAAAAGGAGTCCTGCTCCCATGAACGGGCCTTTTTTTTTTTTTTTTTTTTGACAAATAGGATTTCCACACACTCTATCTAACCTGCTGTGCATTAAGTTTTGCCCCTCTTAGCTCTACCTAATTTCAGAATTCCTGAAATCACACCCTTGCCTGATCCGACCTGTCTCTGGGCAGCCAGCCTGCAGAACTCAGGGAGAACTTCCTGTTCCAGAGCTCTTCCCTTGCTGCTGGGCCACCATCCATAGATGGCATCCCCTTCCGGCTTCTTCTTGGGCAAGGAACCCAGGTTCGCCTCCCTGATTACACTTCCTCCCTGACGTGGGGAGCCTTTACAGGCCAGCTGGTACACCTACTTCACTTCACCACACACATTCCTTCCTTGGAGGCACACTTGAGCCCCAACTCTCACTGGTCTGTCCCTTCCGGCCCTAAATGAAAGTCTCCTGCCAAACAGCAGGCTCCACACTCCCCAGGTAGTACCTCCCCAGTTTAAATATCCTCACCCCTCCCCCATTCCAAACAGCAAAGTTCTCCCTCATTCAGTGCTGCATCTCTAGCTCACCCCGCAGAAAGAGGGTGCTATCCCAGCGCCCTGGTTCACCAGACCAGAGGTAAAACAGCCAAGTCAACACTGGAGGGTGAGAGCAAGCCTGAGTCTACATCACGTAGGTCAAGACTAGTTACACCCAAAGCAAGAATGAGGAGCACAGGTGCAGAGGGGAAGAGTCCCTAGGATTTAGCAAAGTATTTATCACATGAATTAGGGCTTTCATGGGAAGTAAAGAACTGAAAGCCCAGGGCACGTGTGTCCTAGCAGGCAACATCAGACTACAGTTGTGGGGTGTGGACTCTACACCCCACCGAACAGGACAATCACAACGCGCCACCAGTGGAGGAGAATGAAGACTAAGCTACTGCGCAGAGTGGCAGAACATGATACCCTTTATGTCCTGAAATCTGGTCTCCTCTCCGACCATTGCCCTGAAATTGCAGTCACAAAATCTGGCTAAACACAAACCCAACAGCCATACAGAGCGTAGCAATTAGCTCTCCTACAGCAATAAAAGAGCGCCTCCTCCCCACACGCTTGCCAACACACAGCGTTTCCAAGCTTTTTCATCTTTGTCCATCAGACTGATGAAAATTAGCATCTCAGTGAAGTTTTAATTTGCATTTTTCTAATTAAAAAGGAGGGCACTCATCTTTTCATGAGCTCAGGAGCTGCTTGTAGGTCCTTTCCTTGGAGCTACCGATCCGTGCCTATGCTGGGTTTTCTAGAGGGTTATTGGTCTGTTCCCAAACAATCCGTAAGGGCCACTTAGTGTCCTATCACAAAGGACTGAGTTCAGTACTACGTCCTTCTATGTAATTTGTCTTTTGACTTTGCTTTTGTCAAAGAAACTTTAAGAGTTGAATTTTTACAACTGCTGTATTTGTGGCAAGCTTAGCTAGGCCTTCTCCTAACCAGAATTTTTAAAGACTCCCTTGATCTTTCTAGTCATTTATGGCTTTTTGCACTGAAAACTAGTCAAATCCATTTGATCTAGTATGTTAGGTATGCACAATATGGATTTCTTCCGGGATGACTCAATGCCACGGGTTGAATATGTACAGATACTCTTCCTTTCGTAATTTTGAAAGACCTTTATGAGAGCTTACACCCCCATATGCATCTGGGTCCATATTTAGACCTTCTAATCAATGGCCTATTTATGTGCTAGTATTAAACTACTTTAACTTGTATAATTTTGTGTTCAGGAGTAGAAGTTTTCCTAGCTATTCTTGTTTTAATCATTCTACATGAACTTCAGGATCAGCTTGCCTTATGAGAAAAAAAGTCCTGTTGGGGACTTAAGTGGACACTAAATTCACAGCTTGACTTGTAGAACCCTATCTAAGAGAACATTACATCCTTCCCCACTTGCTCATGTCTCCCTCCGTCCTTCAGGAGATGGTTTACTTCAACTAGATCTTGCATATTTCTTTAAATTCTTACAAGCTTACCCACTGTTGCTATGCTAGATTCTCTGCCATCATATCCTACCTGGTTATGATCTCTACATATGAAAGCTATTGTGCTCTTTACAGGTTTTATTATAGGCAGCCATGTTTCTTAGCTCTCTTATTTCAATAATTCTTTGGGATTTTCCAAAGGAACAAGTTCATATTCTCTCACACATGATTTGGCTAGAATCATGTTCAACAGTTCATGATGATAGACATTCTCTAGGCATTCCTTTTCTACTAATATCTTAATATAAATCAAGTTTGTGCTTTCTGAACCACGTGTAAATGCCTGGAATAAACCCCACATGGTCTTCTTAGATTAGGATTTTAAAATGCTACTAATTGGTTAGCTAATTTACGGTGTCTGCACCAGGTTTTGTAAATGAAATTGATCTACAGGTTTTGTTATGTGCAGGCTATTATACTTATCAGTTCTATGATTAGGTCATAAAAGAATTTTGGAAGTTTTCCTTCTTTTATATGCTCTAGCACTACACTGCCCAACCTATTAAGTAGCCAACAGCAACATGTGGCTACTTAATTAAAATTGAATAGAATTAAAGTCCAGTCCCAAGAACCAGCTGCACTCGGTGCCGTGGCCGCACCGGGCAGCGCCGTCAGACCATTGCCATCACAGAAAGTGCTCATGGATGGCAGGGCTCCAGAAAAACTGAACAGGCAATCAAATCATTTGTTCTCTCGTGATAGGCTTTCAAGGAGTAAATCCTGAAGAAAGGTTTTGGGAAACGGGTGTTCAGATTTTCTACTTTTTCTCGAATTAGTTGTGATAACTTATAGATCCCTAGAAAGCTATGTAGTTCAATGAGGTATGGAAAAGTTTGAGGAAATAATTTAAGATTAAGAGAATTCTACCTATCACCTCTTCTGAGGACAAGACACCTGCTAGTCTGGAAAGATTAGGGGATGGTCAACAAGAGTCCCCTATTATTCAATCAAACACTACCCCGAAGGTATCTCCCAGATGTGACTGATGTCTACAATCCGTGTGCTTTAAGGAAGACTTCCCTGCATAACCTGAGGGAGCAGGATTCAATCAGCTGAAAGGCCTCCAGAGTGGAAGAGAGGCTTCCTGGAAGAAATTATCCTCTCACTGCAGTTTGGGCTCATCCAGTGTCCCAGCCCGCCCCTCCCAGGGATCCAGCCCCTGGACTCTAGACCTCCTCAGGCAGGCCTCACAATCATGGAAGCCGCTAGGTCTCTCCACTAGAATCCTGGCTGGTTTTTCTGTCCTTCCCCCCCCCCCCCCCCCCCCCAAAGGGACTGCTTCCATTTAATTTTAGTTTTATCATTTTCCTGTCTCCCAAATCATTCCTACATTTTTAAACTCCTCCACTTTGGCTCCCATAGAATTTTTTTTAACTGGAGATTAATATATCTATTCTTATTCATTATAAATGGAGATTTATACTTCCCTGAGCTGCCTTGGTATTCCACAAATCATACTGGAGTTCTAAAATTGATATTTTCTAGGAATTCTGCAATTTAGGCTTGGATTTTGTTCTGAGTTGTCTGATGTAGTTGGAGTCACTTTTAAGAGAATCAATTTTGGGGGGAGGGATCCTATTTCCTTAGTTTTTTCCATTATCTTTTAATGACCCATTAGAAAATGTTCACTTTTTTTGGAATGTGCTTGTGGATTAATGTATGGTCAGATTTGACGATCCCATGGGAACTTGAATGAAAAATGCATTCGGTTTTGAGGCTACAAAGTATGGTATATGTAAGTTTTACTTTTGATCTTGAAGGCCTGTATGTGCTTCCCTTTTGTCCACTTGATCAGTAACTAAAATATTTGAAGTCCAGTAGTATCTGTTTTCTAGGATTTCTCATCTATGAATGACCATTATGATCCACATCCTGAGTATCAGGAAGGGCGCTTTTGTTCTTGTTCAATGCTTTTGGCTTTGAATTCAACCATATTGGATACACTGTTTGAATTTGCCTAATATAACTGTCCTTGCTTGCATTTTCAAGCTTTCTAAGTTGAGTCACTTTTAGAATGGAGTCTTGTCTTGTGATTTAATCCAACACTTCTCTTTTGAAAGACTTTGACCTATTTATATTTGACATAATTTGCGTTTTTATTCTGCATTATAGATCAATCGGTGCTGCTGAAGAAAGCATTCTATATTGAAGTCCGTGGGTTTTCCTCTACATGTAATCGGGTTGGGTTTTGGATGTATTTCTTAGCATCTCAAATGCTGGCATTTTTTGTTCTAGTGGTTCCTTTTATAACTGTTCCTTTATATAGTACCCTTAACTATTAGATGATCTAAGTTATGAGAAACGATATACTATCCTGTTCATCCTTTGAATTTCCCTATCTTCCACTACCTGATTTGAGCTTATTGCATTTATTTTCTTGAATATACTTATACTGATCTTATTGGATATTTTT
The DNA here is from genome assembly GCF_003265705.2 of Callorhinus ursinus. Classification (NCBI taxonomy): domain Eukaryota; kingdom Metazoa; phylum Chordata; class Mammalia; order Carnivora; family Otariidae; genus Callorhinus; species Callorhinus ursinus. The sequence goes on from NW_027397150.1 coordinate 1,634,889, forward strand.
TATTACATCTTTTAGTCTCCACCTCCAAAAAAAATGAAATCGGCATAACCAGACTACCTCCCACATTCCCTGTCCTCCCTAGTGTAGCTTATGTATCTTTAATCTTATCACTTTTCTATTGTTAGATCACATAACATGTACAATCTCCCGGTCCCTTGTCAGTTAAATTCTAAGTGTACAGTTAAGTTATTCTTGCCCTCTCTTTGCTATATATTTTGTCATCTTAGTTGGTTCAAGTTCACCCACCAGATTTTTGAAGGACTCGAGAAAACATGTTTTTTTAACCTGTAATGACTCAAAAGCACAAGACAAAAATATTGTTGCCTTTGTAATAGTTTGTATGGAGGCAATTTTTTGGATCAGATTTTAAGCTTGGAAGACACTACTGTGCTCTTATTGTATGTGGCTCCAGAGAATAACTGGACTGTTGGCCTCATTTGTCATAAGCAATTTATCTTCGCATGTATTCCAAGATCTAGGACTTTTTCTTCGGAGATCCCACTTACATGGATTTTGGATCTCCTTTTGAATTCCACACAAAACAATTAGGGAGAGCAAGAATGATACTTTTTCCATTAATTTTCCTTATTTCTATATTTGGTACCCCTTTCTAAGTCTTCACCGGTCCTTAACTCTATCCTCTCTGCTCTCCTTCAAATTTTACTGTTACCAATGGGAGGATGGTACTGGTTTCCTTTTACTTCATTCCTGTTCCTCGTGCTTATGTTTTATCTCTTCCTTGAGCTCTTGTACCTTCTGTGTTGTATTCATAGAAGCAATTTCACTGTATTTTAAAATTGGGAATGTTCATTTCCTCCATTCACGTACTTTGCTGGGATCGGTCCTTTATATTCCACTTGGTTTAACCTAGGCCTTTATTTTCTTGTTGTATTGTGGTACAGACCCGGTGAGGGATCCTCTTCTACCTACTCATCTTCGGGGCATCCTCCTGAACCTGGACCGCATTCCAGGCTACCTGGACTCCTTTACAGTCCTTGGTTTCGGGGTCAGAGCATTTATCCACTGCTCTCACCAAATCACTTGAGACACACTGCTGCAGAGTCCTCAGTGAGCCCTCTGCCTCATGGACCACCAAGACCAGCTGCCTCCGCGCCGGACTCGCTGCAGAGTTTCTTATTCATCCCCACTTTCTCCAGGTCTGGAAACAAACTGGGCTCAGTAAAACAAAAGTTTTAGAACAGCAGCTCGTCCTACCAGTCTGTAGGCTCTATTTACCTTTATTTTTTTTTAAAGATTTTATTTATTTATTTGAGAGAGAGAGAGAGAGTACATGAGGGGGGGGAGGGGCAGAGGGAGAGGCAGACTCCCCGCCGAGCAGGGAGCCCGATGCGGGACTCGATCCCGGGACGCCAGGATCACGACCTGAGCCGAAGGCAGTCGCTTAACCGACTGAGCCACCCAGGCGCCCCCTATTTACCTTTATTGAAAGGGAAGAATTTTACCTCGATGTGCACGCTTTACTTTATGAGGTGTCCTCTGCTGACAAGTGCCCCCCTGCTTCCCTCTGTGTATGCCCTGCTTGATTTGCTCGGCTTTCAGAAACCATTCCACTTACTTTGTGATCTGATGTTTTTAATATTTCCTAACTTTCCAAACATATAATTTATATTTTGATTCTCCTTTCCTTCTCTGCTTTTACAGCAGTTCCAAGAGAAAAGTCAACATTCCACTACCAACTTCAAACTGAAAAGCTTTTTAATAATTTCAAATGCACTGGCTCAGCACCCAGTGAATTTCGGGGGGAAACACACACACACACACACACGCACACACACACACTTCCAAGACACCAAAGTGTCCTAGGAAGAAAATCTTTTTTAGTGTTAATATCTGTTTGGGGGCTATAAGATCATGTGGATTGTGTAAATTCAGGCAGATTACTAGTGTGCAGACCTAGGGTGTCTTTTTAGGGGTGCAGTCTTCCCCCCATGGAGTATCTCCTTGTTATTTCCTTGTTTTGGTAATACGTCTGCCGAGGGTCCTAGCTTTATACATAAACCTCCAATCCTAACTTTTCACTTCCCAAAGTATTTTCCTACATAGAAGTTAAAACCCTACCTAAGCTTTCACTACCTTAAAGGTCAAGAACCAACCAAGGATTTCTGATCCTCCATAGTACAATTAAATCAAAGGCAGCCAGATTAACCAACCAAAGAACCTCCCATAGAGCAGCTCAAGAGTAATGATCTCCCCTAACCATGCACAGTTGGTAAGTGCTTCAGCATTCACCCCAAGGACGAAACCCTGAAATCTGCCCTCCAACTAAGTGAAGGATCAGCACAGAGAAGGCTTCTAGCTCAGGTCTTTGGATTAAGTAGGACGGTATAACTGTGGATCTCCACTATTAAAAAGTTGCCTAAAGTACACAACCAGCTATACCCAGGAATGAAAGATTTTCTACACCAGTGTAAAGATGTCCTTATTTTTGTCAGTAGTGTGCATCCTCATGTGTCTTCTCCCTGCCCACATAGCCACACCCTCCTCCCCCGACCATAGTTAAGACCACCCATCTGGGGGGAGCACCTTAGTGAAAGGCACTTTAGAGGGAATTCAAGGCAGAAAATCCTGCCAGCCCCATAGATGGTAAGGAAAAGTAGTTTGGCATAGAGTATTCCAGGTTTGAAACTATCAGATACAAGACTTGAGTGTGCAAACACGTAGAACATTTACTGCTCCGGTACTTTAAAAAAAAAAAAAACCAACAACCTTATTCTAGATTGTTCAGCAAAACAAAGGGATTCAAGAACTATATTTCCAGTTTCTAATAATGGCAGGGAAAATTCAGAAGACTAAAATGCTAGATGAAAATCTTTTTATCTAAAGAAAAATGGAAGCAGTAGCAAGATAAATACAAAGCCAAACTGAAAGTAAAATGAAAAACCAAGGAGATATGGGAGCATGGAATCTGCTTTGGCCCCAAGGGTGTTTGGCAATTCTAGCTAATTTGAATTTTTTTTAGTGGTCTCCAGGGGCAAGAGAAACAGAATCAACACCAAGGGTCTGCACAGGATGGAGGATGGAACAGAAGCCTCTCTCCACAATGAAGACCCTAATGGCTTACACCCCTAGGGTAAGACTGAGCCAGAAGTAAACCAACACTCACAGTCTTGCCCTGCAGTTTTGTTTCACTAGAACCCAGGGACTCTTAAACCCTGAACTTGGATTAAGAGGACCCTAAAATCAGCAGTCTAATCCCCCGCAGCACCCGGCAAACACACAAATCTTCTCTGGAGGAAGAGATTAATTCTACATATGAGCTCATTCCTAGGAATTTTATTTATGGTGAGAACACAGTCCAATAAGGCACATGGAGAAATAGACTCCGTAAGAACCAAAAAGAAATCAGAAAGTTACCTCCACAGCCTCATATTGACACAGATTATACGATTACTATGCTTGCTGATAAGATAAAACTTGAAAATAAATGCTCTGAGAACAGGAAATTGAAATTCACAAGTTATCTTGAAATTTCAAATATTTGAAAGAGAACCGGATAGAAATTCTAGAACTGAAATTAAAATATAATGGATGTCTAAGAAACGGACAAATCTATAAACCAAAGTAGCCAGAATGCAGCAGAGTGATTAAAAACAGAAAACAAGAGAAATACAGTGAGGCTATGTAACCTACATTTAATCAGATATGGAGAGAGGCGATATAGTACAGACAATATATGGAAAGACAATGGCTAAGGACTTAGGATTTTTTTTTTTTTTAAAGTAATCTCTATACCGAACATGAGGCTCAAACTTACAACTGAGATCAGGAGTCACATGCTCTACCAACTGAACCGGCCAGACACCCCCAAGAACTTTCTAGAACCAGAAAGACACCAAGATGAAATCCCTCTAGAAGAAACCCACACCTAGATATGCTGTTGTGTAACTATAGAAAACATGACAAAGGGGGGGAAAAAAATCTTAGGAGCAGACCCCTTGCCCACACAAAAACGAGAACAAAAACCACCTTTCCAATACTTTTAAAGGAAGCGTTTAAAAGAGCAATGGAATTGAGGGATGGTTTAATAGCAACTGCTAACCTAAAGTTTGTTTTGTTTTATTTGAGAGAAAGAGCATATGCATGCACACAAGCAGGAGGAGGGGCAGAGGGAGAAGTAGACTCCCAGTTGAGCAGGGAACCTGACCTGAGGCTGAATGCCAGGACCCTGAGATCACAGACCTGAGCCGAAGGCAGATGTTTAACCAACTGAGTCACCCAGGCGCCCCTGCCAACCTAAAGTTCTACACTCAATGAAAACTCTCAAAAATGAGGGTGAAAGTTGGTAATGAGGAAAATGAGGTGCCACCATCCATCTGCCTCACTCCAATGATGCCAAGTTGTGAGCACTGATGTGGAACAACTTGAGGGCTCGGAAACCTTTTACTAGTACCAGTACAAATCACCACCACCCTGTGGGGTCATTTACTAGCAAGTTTGAAGATATGCATTCATTACAACCCAGCAGTCCCACGCAGGTATTTGCCACCAGAAACTTTGCCTGTTGTATAAGAAATCTTGTCTCTCTCCTTACTTCTAGGCACAAAGTCTCAAAAACCCTTGAATTTCCTGAGTATTAAGAGTACCTGTTATGCTAATGAGTGGACTCCTAGTGGGGCCCTAGGTAGCTTCTAGATGGTCACCAGAAAGACAGTAGAGAGTTGGAATTTTCAGTCTCTTGACCTTTAGGGTAGAGGTGGGCTGGAGATGGAGTTGGATGATTTAATCATACCTGTGTAGTGAAGCCCCAAGAAAAACCCTGTAGATGGAGGCACCGTGGAGCTTTCTGGTTAGTGAACACACCGATGGACTGGAAGGGTGACAGACCCCGATCTCACAAGGCTTGGAAGTTCTGCATGCTCCACCCCCATACATGTCTCCAGGCTGTTTCCGATCTGTATTCTTTATACTACAACTGATAAGTATGGTGTTTTTCGGGAGGTTCTGAGAGTCCTTCTAGCAAGTGATCAAATCAGAGGGTTGGTCAGAAATGCAAGTAGCCCCACGACTTACAACTGGCATTTGGAGTGGGGCCGGTTTTGTGAAGGACTGAGCCCCTTGCGGGATCAGAGGCTAACTACAGGCGGTCAGCATCAGAGCTATACTGCCGACTGATTTAGTCACCATAGAAACAAAACATTTGACAGCTATAGCTGGCTGAGCAAAAGGGAGAGTCATCCCGAAGATGAGTAGCAGGCACCGGAAGTGGGGGGGGTTCTTATGAAGGACTTGCCTTTTACTGTGGGGTCCGCACTAGAGCTCCATATTGTCAAGATCAAGTTTAGCTGTAGGACATCTAGTTGGATTCAGAGAACTGGCATCAGAACCTGACCGTGTACTAGGAAATCGGGGTAAGTGTTCACAGCACGGTCTAGAGGGTCCCCAACCCAGAAGTGACTCATCTACCAACAGTCTAACTGATAAGCTGTGGAATGTGTAGGAGTTAAAGCTATCTACCACACATGAAAATGATGAATATTGAAGACAGGATGTTGAACAGAATAGGCCAGGTACAGAATACATGTTTTTCATAAAACTTCAAAAACAGGCAAACTAAATTAACTATTGTTTGTGATGTGCACAGAGATAATAAGACTACAGGAAAGCAAATAATTACCCTACAAATCAGGAGTATTTTTTTCTTCCTTACAGGGAAGGAATAGTAGTGTGATAGAGGACACAGTATTTCTAGCACCCCCAAAAATCTGCCTATTTGTTGACCTGGGTAATGGTTTTCACTTGATTAAACCATAATTCAGGTTTTATGCATCTTTCTGAATGTATGCTATATTTCATAATTTAAGAGCTTTAGAAAGTAGAATAGTGATTATAAAAGAAAGCCAGGAAACCCCTAGGCAGGTTTATATAGTGTAGCAGTGAACTATTAATTCAACAAAGGATTCCACTGAGAAGTAGAAATTTAAGATAAATGCAGAACTTACAATAGTCAAAAAATGAAGCAGAAGTAAAGGGAGGTTTTAAAACTTGCTTAGATGCACAAGGGGACAAAAATAGGTAGTTTCTTGGCAGGCATAAAATGTATGTTCAGAGGATTTAAGATCCCTTGCAGCACATAACCACTCGGAGTACACGTGGGCATGGGACTGGGCAGACTCAGGGTTCTTCCAAAATCCTTATAGTGTTTACTTTTTCTCCTCCATGAAGTTCTCAGAAGTCAGTCTATAAGACCTCATTTTTTTTTTTTTGCATAATCTTGGAAAGACCAAACTCTAGGACAAACAAGAAGACAGACCCTAAGCAGTACATGGGAACGTCAGGACACGGAGAGCCACAGCTCCTGAGACCCTGGCAGGAAGTGAAGTCCCCCAAAGGGACAACGACCATGTTTTTACAGTAGGAATGCCCCCCAAAAGCCAATGGGTCCTCCCCTGTCTGCTCTAATCGTCAAAAGCAAAGCTGCCTTTCAGATAAAGTGGAAGATATTAGTATCGCCACTAAAATCTCAAATATGTAAGTATGTTGATTCCCATTAATTTCTACTCAAATTGCTGGTAAGACTACTAAGTCTGACGGCTTTGAGAGAATGCTGGTAGAACTCTCCGAAGTAACTAGAAATGGATTAAAGACAAATGCAAGATCTGAAACCATGAAACTCCTGGAAGTAAAGGGGAAAAGCTCTTTGACATGGGTCTTGGTGAGGATTTCTTTGGATAAGACAACAAAGACACAGTCAACAAAAGCAAAAACTAGCACTACATCAAACTAAACCTTCTGCACAAAGGAAACCATTGATAAAATCAAAGACAACACCTGGAATGGGAGAAAATAGGTACATGCCACATATTTGATAAAGGGTTAATTAACATCTAAAATATAACTTAATAGCAAAAAATAACCAATTAAAAAAGCAGCAAAGGGGGGCACCTAGGTGACTGAGTTGGTAAGCATCTGACTCTTGATTTTGGCTCAGATCATGATCTCAGGGTCCTGGGATCCAGCCCCACATGAGGCTCCTGATCAGTGGGAAGCCTGCTCCTCCCTCCCCCCCACTCATGCTTGATCTCAAATCTTAAAAAAAAGGGTGGGGGGGGGCAAGAACTTGAATATTTTTCCACAGGAGATATATGCATGGCCAACAAGTTCATGTTCAACATCACTGATCAGGGAAATGCAAGTCAACCGCAAGGAAATCTCACCTCACGCCTGCTAGGATGGCTTTTATCAGAAAGACGAGACAAGTGTTGGCAAGGATATGAAAGGAACCCTTGTGCACAGAAATTGGTACAGCTACTCAAGACAGTATAGAGATTCAAGAGGTTAAAAATAGAACGGTCATATGATCCAGCAACCCCACTTCTGGATATGTGTCCGAAAGAAACAGATCAGAATCTCCAATCTGCAATCCCATTTTCTTTGCAGTGTTATTCACAACAGCTAAGATACAGACGCAACCTAAATGTCCATCAGTAGATGAATGAGGATGTGGAGTATTCCCATGATGGAATATCATTCAGCCATGAGAAACGAAATGCAGCCATTTGTAACATGGATGAAACTGGAGGACTTTAGGCTACATTTAAGCCAGACAAACACTACAGACTCTCACTGAAGTGTGGAATCTTGAGGGGGAAAAATGGCCAAACTCAGACACAGAATGGTAGTTACCAGGGCCTAGGGTAGATGGGAAGATGCTGATCAAAGGGTATAAACCTTCAGTTATAAGTCCTGGGGATATAATGTACAGCACGGTTACTATGGCTAATAATTGCATGCTTGAAATTTGCTAAGAGTCTTAGCATTCTCACAAATAAAGGTAACCATGTGAGGGGATATAGGTGTTAATGGACCTGACTGTGGTAATCATTTTACGATGTGTACATCGAATCACATAAACTTTAAATACATTCAATTTTGTTAATTATATCAAATAAAGTGGTGGGGGGAGAATGCTGGTGGAGTATTTTTCTTAGTTGAGTCACTAGTTGTGGCTGCTCATGTATACACCCAGACATCACAAATAGCCAGTGCACCTTTTCAGGTTTAATACCCAGAGAACACAAGCAATTTGTCATTTGTTCCTGCATGAAAGCTAGAGCCTTCCCCTTCATAATATCTACCATCTCATACCATCTGATCTACAGAAACTTAACCATCTCCTGATCCCTCAGGACCTCACTAGCCCACTACATCTGCAAGGTCATGAGGATTGATGCCTGAAATAAGTAGCAAGTACCTTCTGCATTTTACTAAAGCCAATATGGCAAATTTCACAAAAAGGATCATTTCAGAGGGGACCATTCAGAAAGAGCCTAGGAAATTATCTGTGCCATGTTTGTCATAGAAGCTCCTGCTGCGGAGATTTTTTTTTTTTTTTAATCAGAGAGAAAGAGAGAGAGAGCAGTGGGGGTGGGGGGCAGAGGGAGAAGCAGACTCCCCACTGAGCAGGGAGCCCAATGTGGGTATCGATCCCAGGACCTCAGGATCATGACCTGAGCCAAGGGCAGATGCTTAACCAACTGAGCCACCCAGGTGTCCCAGGAGTTGGACATTTAACCAACTGAGCTACCCAGGCACCTCTGTAGAGGAGAGTCTAAATCAGTCAGGAGAACTCTGTTGTCCATCACCCTCCTTTCTCTGATCAGTTCAGCTCTTGCTGAAGGGACTAATAAAGTATAAGCCCATAATGACCAAGACAGGATAAGCATGGGCTCAAAAGCATGGACTTCACTCACCAAGTCTAATTTGGTAACTCAATGCCCAACACCCAACCCTCAAGTAGAAACTGTCACCGCCCTCTATCATGAATGGGGTAGCAATTGGCCTTCAAGAAACAGACACATTAAGAATTTAGACTGGTTTCCCTGATCATACAACTGCACACACCATCTTTGGTAGACACCCCTTATGCACTATTATGGCATCCTACTTAAGGCCTCTGACCAAGGGACACATTTCACAATGAAAGTGAGGCAATAATCTGATGCCCATGGAAGGAACAAGCCAAATCTAAGTTTTGATTTATGAAAGGCTCTCACAATGATATATAATCTCTTGTGGCTCTTGAAAGTTTTTATTATATTTTACACAAAAATGATAAGTTTTAAAATATTTAATATTACATTTAAGATCCATTTTTATATTACCTTTGATTTGTAATATGAAAAGACCTTTTCATATTTAAATGACATGCTATTTAATTTGCTTTAGGTACATAGGACTACCTAACTTCATTATAAGTTTTACAATTTGATAGATCAGGTTTGATTTGGAACCCAAATGTAGCTTTCTATAAAATCACCTTGGATTTAATCATGACAAATTTCTCTTTTAATACAGAGAATGCTTAATATGCTACATAAGAGTTTTAATGAGCTAAATGCCACTTAAAGACTTGGTAAGATCATATGGAGGTGAATTTGAATTACCATTAGCTTATATTTCAACATCAAGCTTCATTATAATTCTTGTATTTTTTAGATAGCCTATTATGTGTATGAATTAATTCATAGTTGCAGGTTATTTAAAACTATATAGTGGCCAGAACCATGAAAGCAGGGTTTCTGAGCACATTGATCTGATGGCCATTAGCCACAGATTACACTCTACACACACACACACCCACCCACAAGGTGCCAAAACTTTTCTGTTTCCAGAAGGAAAACTAGAAAGGGATATGTATTTTGATACTTAACCAAATCCCATTACTATCTTTAACACAAACCTCCTTTACTTTCCTGCGTTACTCCAGTTTCCTTTCCCGAAGTTCCTGCGTTAAGATTATTTATGCTTTAGGGGGGCTTAAGGAAGAGCTGTAGATTTTATTTCCTACAAATAAAGGTAACTAGTACAGCAATAAATTCCAGTCAAATGTTCAATAGCTTGTTACACATCCAAAAAAAAAAATCCTAATTCTAAAATTCACCTGAAAAACTAAATGCACAAGAACCACAATAAAATGCGGGAAAGAGAACGTTGGGAATTAGCCTGGTAAGTAACAACTCATGAAGCCACAGCAACTAGATTATCGCTGTAAGTTTTTACCGATAGCTGGAAGTCCCAGAAACAGATCTACCTACAGGTCAATACTGTAGGAGTTTTGTTTTTTTTTTAAAGATTTTATTTATTTGACAGAGAGTGAGCGAGCGAGGGAACACAAGCAGGGGGAGTGGGAGAGGGAGAAGCAGGCTTCCCACGGAGCAGAGAGCCCGATGCGGGGCTCGATCCCAGGACCCTGGGATCATGACCTGAGCCGAAGGCAGACACTTAATGACTGAGCCACCCAGGCGCCCCAACACTGTAGAAGTATCAAAACAATTTTATATCCATGAAAGGAAAAAGGTTAAATCCCCTTTCACAACATTCATAAAACTGAATCCAAAACAAGCTTAAAAAAAATGTAAAAATATAATCTGAGTCTTAAGACAAAGAACGTACAAAGATTATACACTAAGAATCTGAATTTTTTCATTTAAATTCAATTAGCCAACATCTATCATTAGCTTCATATGTAGAGTTCAGTTATTCATCAGTTGCATATGTGAGTCTGTATTTTCTATAGTTAAAAAAAAAATGCCACAGCTTAAAAACTGATATACTTGGAAAAATACTTTGTACCAAAACAACAAAAATTGCTTTAATGTACAGAAGGCTTGGGATGCGTGGGTGGCTGAGTCGGATGGGCATCTGACTCTTGGTTTCAGCTCAGGACATGGTCTCGAGGTCCTGGGATCAGCCCCTTGTCAGGCTCTGCACTTTCTGTGGAGCCTGTCCCCCTCCCTCTGCTATCTCACATAGGGGTGTGTGTGTGTGTGTGTGTGTGTGTGTGTGTGTGTGCGCGCGTGCGCACACGCGCACAGTAATCTGGGCACCATCAAGTATGTAGGAAAAAATAGACCTGAAAAAATATATATACACACATATATAAAATATAAATATATATTTATATATATAGCTAGAAATTGAGAAGTATGAAAGGAAAATGGGCAAAGAATTTGAAAATGGTAATCCTATTAGAAATACAAGTGACCGGTAAACCTAAGGAAAGAGTCCCAGCTTTGTTGGAAATGGGGGAGGTGTGAAATAAAAACACCAGTTAGATGGGACATTTTACCCATCATATTGGCAAAACATTTGAAGTCTGAAAATATCAGATGGGAAATACTAGAGATGGGAGAGAAGTACTTATGTGCCCATTTGGCGGGAATGTCCATTTTTTTTTTTTTTACAGCTTTTATAGATGGCAATTAAGCAACATCTCGTAAAATGTTAAGTCCTATAGCCCTTAATCTAGCAATTCTACTTCTAGGTGTTTGTGATAAATATGTGCTAGATGAAGATACATGAGCATAGATGTTTAATATTTGATATTGTAATAGCAAACAAATTGACACAGAATACATCTGTTGGATGTAGTTAAAGCCACCCGAATACCAAGACTGACAAGGCTCCGAGGTTGGGCAGGAGAGGGAGGGTTGTAAAGGGCTGCTTGGAGTCCCACAGTGTCCATTCCAGCTAACGGACCCTGCGAGGTCTCGGATAGGGAAGTCCAGGTCTGCACGAGAAGCTGGTAGCAGTGGCTTATGGGAAAATGGTAGGCCTGAAAGCACGGCTCCTATGAGCTGGCAGGAGTCTGGTAGCACAAGGCTGACTACGGGAGCTATAACCTGGGCACCATCAAGTAAGTAGGGGAAAAAAAACCTGAAAAAGAAAACAAAGAACCTTAAAGTTCAGATGGAAGATCCATCACCCCCCCCCCAAATGGCTAAGACTATGAAAATGGAATGACTACTTCAGGTGGCAGTTTGAGAATAGGGAGAAGGAGACAGGAGTTGCCCCAAAACCACACAAATTGGAAAAAAGCTAGATGATGAATCTGACCTCTGTAGCAGTTGGCGAGAGCCGCCATAACAAGGACCCCAGGCTAGGCAGCTTACCCACAGAAATGGGCTTCCGTGCAGGTCTGGAAGCTAGAAGTCCCAGGTTAAGGGGTTGGTCAAGTTGGTTCCTTCAGAAGCTACTGTCCTTGGCTTGTAGACGGCTGGCTTCTCCCGGTCTCCCCATGTGTCTTCCCTGCATGCGTCTGAGCTTTCATCTCTTATTGCGACCCCGACTGGATTAGGCCCACCCATAGGATTACTTTTTTTTTTTTCAAGGCCCCATCTCCAAATAGTCACATTCTGAGATAACAAGGTTAAGACTTCTATATATAACTTTTGAGAGGAACACAATCCAGCCCATAGCCACCTCTTCACAGTTCCAGATCCCCCGCCTGGAAGGAACCCCCGACCCCTTCCCAATACACTTTCCTTGCTAACTCAGTCATCCTGCAGGACTCCTCTTAGATCCAGTTTTCCTCAGGGACAGCTTCCTCAAACCACAGAACCCCAACCTAAATTGGGCGACGTTACTTTCTCACAGCTCTTAACAGTTTGCAACACGGGTGTTCATGCAACTAACCACAACTTATATGGCCGTATGACTGGGGGAGTCCTGTTGTTCTTGCTCATACCGCCCCACTAGATGGACCATGGAATTTTAATTCACCACCAGCGGACAGTAGCAGTTCCTGTTATAATGGTTTGGCATTGGAGAATTTACTATGTGCCACTCTGCGGAGCACTTCATTATATAAACTCTTTATCCCTCTAAAGATTTGGTTTAGATATTATCCTTATCCTACAGATGCTTAAAAAAAAAAAAAAAAGGAGATCAATGTGTTCACAATTACACAGCAAACAGTGGGGCTGGAATTTTGGAAGTTCAGTGGACATCTGTTGAAATGTAAATAAGTGAACTGAGTTGCCTATAAACACAGGAGAAATAAAGTTATAATTTACTTACATTATGGAATATAGAATCTTTGGGAAAAAGATTTATATGTAGTGACATGGGAAGAAATGATGTATTAAATGGAAGATGTCACAGACTAGGATTTCCCGTGTGTACGTACATGCACACATGTGCACACTTTGCTGAATGCAGAAATAAATGCTGGATAAATGCACCCCCAGGCTATTCAGAAGCACAGTAAAATTTAAAGGAAGAAAGATAAAAGCTACTTTTTTCTCTAAATACTTATGCTTTTCAGGGTCTTTTACAACAGGTCTATTAAAATTTAAATTAAGAAATATGTGATTAAACCATCTTGCTTGGGTTTTAGATTTTCAGAAATAGTACCAAAACAGTTTTCAGGATAGTTGACTTTACAGCCCTCCTCTCTCACCTTAGAAAGCAGTAACACAAGAGGAACCACTCAGATATTCCAGAATGTTTTTAGATCACTGTTTAAGAACAGTCAAAAAGCAGAAAATTGCATGTAAAAGCAAACCACAGGCCAAAATACCACTGTTGCACAACACTGGGGAAACAAGAGTGTGCCAGGACTGGACAGAGGGGAGAGTGCTCAAGGCCAGAGGGCCATTCATTGGAGGACAGGAGTGATCAGCCAGATATGCCCCCACCCTCCCTGCATGAGGGCAGAAAGCACCCCGTAGGAGGGTCTAGAGCAGAGACTAGGCAAGTATCCCAGGTGTCTAACACTTCGCAAAGACAGGGACGCTCAGCCCCTAGAGTATCAAGAGGATCCCAACATTGGGAAGGAAGACAGGCACAGTCTTCCTCTCGCCTTCCACAGAGGGGCACCTGCCACCTCTTTCCATAAACACATAGCAAAATAAATATAGCAGACCAAAAAGGTATCTCAATTCAAAGATGAGCAAACAGCCCATAATCTTAAGAGATTTGCAGAAGACGAGCAAATGAGAGACAAACACCAAACTCAATAGACAGCACTTAGACCCAAGGAAACAGAGCTAATCTTAAGAGCAGGGATTGAAACTAAGACTTGTAACTTCGAGGGCTGCAAGATTATTACACCCACAAAAAAATGTGAACAGATCATGGAAATTTAAACTTTATTGAAATGTAACGTCCTAAAGTATATAGGCTGAATGTAGTGGACACAACCACGAAATTAGAAAATGAGCTGTAACATCAACGCTTAAAGTGTCCTCGGGGGGTAAAGAAAAAGCAAGCTGGGGAGTAGTGAGGGTAAGAGGTGGTGTGGAAGTTCCAACATCCATTCACAAGGCCCACACCAATGAGAAAAAACGGCACAACACCAAGATCCAGGGAAACTGTGGCAGGTGACAGTGTCGCAAGACACAGGGAAGGCATTGGACTTTGGGTCTCAAACAAGCGGGCCCAGTGGTGAGACCTATACAATCAGATTCTGCCATCAGATCACAGATGATGAAGGGGAGAGGAGACCCTGGGGGAGGGGGGGGAGGAGGAGGAGGGAGAGGTGAAGCCCTAAAGGGGGGTGGGGAGGAGAGAAGACCATTTTCCCCAGGAATCTGGAACTGGGAGTGGGCAGCACAGACCCCGCTCTGAGTCACCTCAGTGGCAAAGTTGCACAGACTCTGCTGCTAAGGACACAAGAAAGTCACTGCCACTAACCTTCCTTCGATCATTTTACTCTCCTGAGTTACTCCAGTTTCCTCTCCCTAAGTTCCCGTGTTAAGATTTAGGCTTTAGAGGGGCTCGAGGAAAGGCTGTGGATTTTATTTCCTACAAATAAACTACTACAGTAAGATTCCAGTCAAATGTTCAACAGGATTTTAGGAAGTATAACATGTTAATTCAAAAATTCACCTGGAAAACTAAATCTACAAGAACACCAAAAACATGAGGGAGGGAGAAATGGAATAATTGGCCTGTCAAACACCCAGACGTCCTGTGAAGCTGCAGTTATTGGCCTGTAACACACAATAGAAAGTCCAGAAATAAATGCCATTACAGGTGAATTTAAGTGTTTGAAAATTTTGAGAGCAAGAGTGCATGAGAACGAGAACATGAACACGAGAGTGGGCATGGGGGCAGGGCTGGGGTGGGAAAGTGGGGAGGCAGAGGGAGAAGCAGGCTCCCCGCTGAACAGGGAGCCCAACACCGGGCTCGGTCCCGGGGCCCTGGGATCATGACCTAAGCCAAAGGCAGACGCTCAACAGACTGAGCCACCCAGGCGCCCCTACAAGTTTGAGCATTTATCTAGGAATGTCTAGCCCCTTCACATTTACTGCATGTAAAATTTGGGGTTGACGGTCTTTTAAGAACTGGGCATCACCCTACACCTGTCCTTTTTCAAAAGGAGAGAAGTCCACTATTAATTGTATTGTTCCCCTGTAGGTGATGAGCTACCTCTTTCAAGAGGCTCTTGACTTTGGCTCTCAACTATAATGTCCTAGAGGGGACTATTGTGTTTATCCTACATGGAGTTTGCGTTTCTTGGGTCTATAGGTTTTCAAAGTTGGGATGTTCAAAGCTAATGTTTAATGGTTTCTACCCATTTCCCCATTCCTTTCTCTCTCCTGAGGCCCTCACCCCCACCCCGAGTACCATCAGTGTGCTTGAAGGCTCAGGGGGCTGAGGGGTGCAGGTTTCTTCAATCTTCGTTATTCAAATTAACTTCTACCTACCTTGGCAGTTGCAGATTCCTTTTCTTCCAATACACATCTAGAGAACCTGTAGTCAGTTCTTGCTTTCAATTCTTGTACTCCAACTCCAGCATAGAAATTATTAAGATAACAGTTTCTATCTGAGATGCTCTATTCATGGAGTCACCTTATCAGGTTTTCCTTCAATTCTTTCAAGATGCTGGAGTTTTTATCCATGTTTATCAGAGCTGCTTTGACAGTTTTGTTAAATCCAGCTTCTGGGGACACAAATACCATCTATTGTCCACTTTTCTAGAAGTCACTTTTGTTTCTTTGCAGGCTTCCTCGTTTGTAAATGGTCGGACAGAATATATTCACACTTGATCGGACCTCGCCCCTGAGGGCTGCTAGTTTAACTCATCTGGATGAAATCTGAAGTCTACCTAGCACGGTCCCAACTTTAGTATTTGTGGTTCTAGTTTTTGCTTTTGTATTTTCCCCCCTGGTTTTGATTTTTAAGGCTGACTTCCTGAGGGTTACCCCTGTGTTTGAATAGCTTATTCAGACAAAGATCACTTGGGGGTTGTGTTCAAACACCTTGCACAACAGCAGCTTGCCGAGGGGTCTCCATGCGGGCTGGGCGCACACACAAGCAGACCACCCCACTTCCCGAGGCTCTCCCCTTCCACCAGGCTCCCCGGCACCCCTGCACCAGCCCGCAGCCCCGCTGGGCAGACCGGCCTCCCCCCGTCTCCCCTGCATGCTCACACAGCCTCCCAGCTGACTGAGAGCTATGGAGACCTTATCAAACCCACTGTGGCAGGCTCCCAATCTGGATTCTTGTTTAAATTCCTGGCTAGACTGCTGGTTGCTCCAAGCAGGAGCCCAGCTTCAGGCTAGTGGAGACCCTGCCCCCCACCCCCCCATGGAGACAGCACCCGACTGGGCTGCTGACCAAAGCCGGCTCCTCCAGTGGAGACAGCAAGGCTCGGGGCTCAGCCTACCAGGAGACCCGGGTGGACGGGGATCCCCAGGAGAGCAACCACAGACTCCTCTTCTCAGACTGTAGTCTTCCTGAGTAAAAGCCCTGCGTGTGTTGGAGGCATTTAGCGAATTTTCAGAGTGTTCAAATGGTTTTGGACAATTCTGTCCAATTCCACAGTTGCTTTGTAGGGAGAGATTTTAACCTCCTCACCCTATTAACGGAGTGAGTATCTACAATTTCAGCTATGTTGATTGTAAAACTTTACTATAATCTAGTACTCAAAGTCCAAATAGCAGAAGTGGTTGAAGCCTTTAGAAAAAAACTAGCTAATGTGTTTAATTCAAGGCATTAATTTTTTATGTATTTAAACATTTATCATTTGAGAAATAGAACGTTAAGCTCCTAAATTTAAAAAGGTAAATACTAAGATAAAAATCTTGTCAATCCAGTAAAGGGAGGGGGCGGGAATTACACCAGATTCTCAATAGCACACCCAGGATCCATGATCACACTACAGGCAAGTAGATCTATTAAAATTTAAGGATTCTGATTATGTTAACAAAACTACGTGCTGTTTGTTGAGAAACTGAAGACAGAATGACAAGTAAAACAGGGAAACACCAGACAAAAACTAGAATAGTGTGAGATCAAGTGGAGTTTAAGACCAAAAGCTTTTAAAAGAAAAAAGGGGATATCTCATGATAGAAGGGACATTTTATATTAATATTTATTCAGAAATAGTCATGAAATTAAAAATGTTGCTAGTTATATAGTCAATTTTTTTTTTTAAAGAGATTTGACAGAGTGCATGCACACACAAGCAGGGGGAGGAGAGGAAGAAGCAGACTCCCCATTGAGCAGGGAGCCCGATGCGGGGCTCGATCCCAGGACCCTGGGATCAGGACCCGAGCTGAAGGCAGACGCTTAACTGACTGAGCCACCCAAGCGCCCAGAACTTAATTTTTAAACTGAGAGCTAACTGACATGTTTAAGATGAACATGTTCACTTGACACACGTTATAATGTGATTGCTACAGTAACCTTAGCTAACACCTCCATCACAACAGATCTTTGGGGTAACACTTAAAATCTAGTCTCAGCAATCTGAAGTATAAAATCCAGTATTTTTTTCTGACATTTAAATGAAAGATCTACAATTAACATACAGGTGTGCATATAAACATGCTTATACTTGTCTACAACCAAGAATGTAACGGTTCATGGGAACAGACCTATTTGTACCGGCCACAAAGTATTTCAGCCAATTCCAGAAAGCTGACATCATGTGTCCTATTTATTCACTGACTATAATACAATTGAATTGGAAACCCAAATATACCTTCCATTGCCTCCGAAACAGCACTTTAAAATCAAAATAAATTTAGAATGGGGTAGAGTCGCACACAACACTTGAAGCATGTATGCACAGAATAGTTACGAATGTATTTATTTAAAAGCCATTCAAGGGATGTCTGGGCTCCCTGCTCAGCAAGAAGCTAGTTTCTCCCTCTACCTGCGCGGGCACACACGTTCTCTGACAAATAAAATTCTTAAAAAACGCCATTCAAGTTTTTGAATTAAATTCCCTCTCTCGCAATGTCTGTGTCAAATAAAAAATCTTAAAAAAAATAAAAGCATCTTCCAGAAGATATTTATAAAAAAAAATAAAAGTACAAGAATGGCATAAAACTAGTAATGAAGATAAAAGTAATTAAAATGTAAATAAAACTAGTGAATTCAAGTATTAAAAGCAAAGGTTTGAGTTACTGGAAAAGACCAATAAGAGCAGAGAAAAAAAGGCATAAACAAACCATAAGAATGAGAAGCTGTTACAGAGAATACTACATGTAAGTTTATGCCGACAAAATGAACCTGGAAGAGTTAGACAATTTCCAGGAATATGAATTTTCAGAAGCAGGAAAATAGGGATTTAAGTGTTAAAAGACTAATACTATAGAAGAAGTTGGGTCTACAAAGATCCATTCCTCATAAAATACACTAGTTCCAGATGGTTTACATGCAAGTTCTAGATTATGAATAGATCATTTCCAACATACACTAACAGTCTCAGAATAGAGAAATAATGGCTAACTCATTTTATAATGTGACAATACAAATTCCAGACCAGGAGTATAGGAAAATTGTACAGGGACCTTAGTGCAAATATAAAAGTTTATGTAAATATTAAATCAAATTTGTCAGTATATTGAATGAGAAATATATACCTAATAACCAAGAACTATTTATTCCAAGAATGTAAGAGTGGTTTAATGGGGGGGGGAGTACTTTACCTCATTAACTGAGCAAAAGAACATTAGCTATACTCAGAATTTGATAAAACTCAGAACATTTAAATTAGCCAGTTAGCAATATACAAGAACATCTTCATTTAAGATTTTTAACAGTAAACTTCTGATGCTTAAAATATTTCCATATCAAGTGTATTTGCAAGTCAGAAATAAAACAGAGGCCTTCTTATTCCTACTATTCAAACTATTTAGAGGTCTTAGCAATAGGCACTGCTACAATAAAAATAGCAAGATCCAAAACTGGTTTGGAAAAAAAAACAACCAGAAAATCCAAAATAACTAGAGTGACCAACTACACAGAAAAAAAAAATCCTGTTCATAACTCATTCTAGTCAACAGTAAGATCTTTAACAAAAAGCTAAGAAATACTATGAAAAATGAAGGTATAGGGACTCCTCTTACCAAGAAAATGTATTAGTCTTATCAAGCACAGATTACTGGGACTATAACAAGCATATCAGTGGAAACAGATCCAGAAATAAATGTAAAGGTTGAATTCAAGATTTGTAGGGAAAAGTATTCAACAGGCAATACTGACAGTCAGCTATCTTTTTCAGGATTTATCCATTTAAAGTTTTTCCTTAACTTGGATTTAATTAACATACACTGTATTAGTTTGAGGTAGAAGTTAACGATTCATCAGTTGCATACAACACCCAGTATCATTACTTCAAGTGCCCTCCTTAAAGCCCATCACCCAGTTAACCCATCACCCCACCCACCCACCCCCCAGCAACCCTGTTTCCTATAATTGAGTCTTATGGTTTGTCTCCCTCTGTTTTCATATTATGCTGAACAAAATAAGTCCATCAAAGACATACCATATGATTTCACTCACATGTAGAATTTAAGAAACAAAACTGATGAGGGGCACCTGGGGGGCTCAGTTGTTAAGCATCTGCCTTCACCTCAGGTCATGATCCCGGAGTCCTGGGATCGAGCCCCACATCTCCAAAATACATGGAGTTTAAGAAAATTCCTGAAAAATACCTGTACTCCTCTGTGTGTAAAGAGATTGGAGAGGAGAGATCCTAGAAGGATATATGAGAAAGTAATAAGATACCTCTGGAGCGGTAAATGGGATTGATTAGTGAAGATGGTTACGAAGTTTTGCTATGCTTTAGTTTCAACTTCATTGACAATTAAAACCTATCCATATATCCTTTTGTACAGCCCTGATATTTTAAAAGGCATGCACCCAGCACCACAGCAAATATACAGGTGTGCTTGAGTTCTTTATAAGAATCTACACTTCAGGATAAGGACCCAATGAGAAACTCTAATGAGCAAGTCCTGGAGTTCTCTAGCTTGGTAAACTAGTCCAGGTGGAAGCAACCAGAAAACTGAACGGAGGTCATCTTTGGTGAGTCTGGAATATAGTCCCTCACAGAAGTTTTCAAGAAGCCAACTTCTCGGGACAGGCCACCCTTGGTTCTAGAGGGGATGGAAAGCTAGATCGTTTGAAGGTCCTTTTAATTTACTGATGTATTTTAAGCCCTCCTATTGAACTTGAAAAAGACTGAAATCATCAAATGTGGAAGGTTTCAGCTGAGCAGGTCACGTTAAAGGCTATATTACACGTGACATTTAATGTATCTCTGTAGATTGTATTCTAATAGGCAAATTCATCTTCCCTGTGTGTTCCTTGCTGAGGATTCTTGGAAGGTCTGTTTTATTATCCAAGGCCTTACACACCAAAAAAAAAAAAAAAAAAAAAAAAATGGGAACCACGAAGAGGACAAGGTGTTCAAACACAACATTTCATCACTAGAGAAGATGACACACTTGGCCGGATTGTTACCCCCCCACACCCCGCTGTTAGTGTAGAATCTAGAGGATGTTGAAGATACAGAGGTCTACCATGTTCTGTAGCTTTTGGCAAGCTTAAAGGGGAGACCTAGGGGAGCCTAAGGGGGAGGAATTGGGGTGGATTTCAGCTTCCCCAAGGAAATGGGTAGTCACACTGGTAACCTAGCAGACAGGCAAGTTTTCACAGGTGCAATGGGCCTTCACCTAAGGTGGGACACCATTCCATATCCCTGTGCTTCTAGAAGCTGGGTCCTAGATTGAAGTGGTTTAGGCTCAATGGGACTCCCTGAGGTGGGGGCAGAGAGTACCCCCCCTTTAGTATGGGCTCAGGAGCCTCTCTATAAAGAGCAAGGGAAGGTCAAATAGGATACCCACACATAGGTGTCGCAAAACTCCAACTGGGTCTGGGGTCTGTTTTCCATGTATGTTCATTAATTCATTCTTATATTCAAGGTGTGGAGTTAAAAATGGGCATCTGCTTGCAGTGAAGATTTAGGGCAATAACCTTCAATTTGGTTTTTCTAGATTTTAGGATTTGGGGTTTTTTTTTTGAGAAATCCTCTAAAATTTTGGGGGGAATCTGCCTTCACATGTTTGACTTGGAAATTAACATTTCTCATCACATGTTTAAACATTACACACACAACTCCAGCATGTTATATTGACATTTTAAAACTTACATCATTTGTTAAATACATTCCACATATTGACATTTTATATACTACATTTAAATATATAAACAAGTTTTACAGTCAAAATTTCACATCCTTCCTTTTCCTCCTAGAACGCATGTCTGTTCCATTTTCCCCCCAAAGAAATGTCATAATGTAAATCTTATGCTTGAAAATAGTTTATTGATCACCCTATAAGTCTCTGCCAAATATGAAGATATTCTTATGGCCACTGGAAATGAAGAAAATCTAAGTATTACAGTTTCTTGTAGATCATTCTAATTTTTAAATTTTCATTTGTATGTGGTTTTAGAAATTTTAAAGGTATGCTTTTAAAGGAAATGCATTTAAGGAAATGGATGTGTTTTAAAAATTAGTCCACATACATGAACACTTTTCATTCCTAGAGACAAAGTTCACCAATTTATTCTCT
Source organism: Callorhinus ursinus (assembly GCF_003265705.2). Lineage (NCBI taxonomy): Eukaryota > Metazoa > Chordata > Mammalia > Carnivora > Otariidae > Callorhinus > Callorhinus ursinus. Next base: position 1,656,506 of record NW_027397150.1, read on the forward strand.
ACGCATTTGAGACTATTCATATAAGTAGGTATACATACGAGCTTAACCCAGTGATGCCCTACATTTTCTTTAATCCTTCACAAGCTATACACAATATAATCCGTCAATAAATTCATCTGTCCACCACCAAGCCCTTTAAACCTTCAGCTTTAATGAAAGCAAATTGGAACCACCTGAGTTGCTACCAATCTCGGCAACCATTCACCCGCTCATCACCAGCACGTTGCATGGCCCTCTAGATGCTTTTCCACCCCAGGCCAATGCACCTAACATGGAGAACGCTACACACATCTTTCCTTGATGGATGAAAGGAAGTAGGAAGAAAACCTCCAGACCACTAGCATATTCTCAGGCATAATTTTAGGGAAGCAGACACAGAAATGGAGACTCTGCAATCATGGTTCCTGTTCTTCCTGTACCCCAGGGAAATACCCCAGTTTGAGAGCAGGAGATGTGAGAGCAGTAGCACCTTACAGGACGCTAGCCTGGAGATAAACGCTGTCTGCAGACTGGCTGAGAAGTACCGGAGAATACCGCGCTGAGGCGTCAAGGGCATTCAGAGTCCATGTGAGACACTATCATTCCATACATTCCCCAGGAACATTGGGATAGAAACTGGATTTCTCGCAGTCTGCCGGGATCCCAGAGTGTTTGAGCATGTAAGTGAAGTAGCATCGGAGTTTTAAGAAACAAAAGAGCTATTCCCCCCCATTTCCTTGTGAATCACCCAAAAGCAACAAGGAAAAGTGGGGGCAAGAAGACAAACTCCCCTCTTCCATAAAGCCACAAGATCTTTAACTCTGAACAATGTAGAGTGGGGCTACATGCACTGAAGAGAGAATTGGGGTGGGAAGACACCAAGGTGCATGGAGCTGCAAATAAGGTGGGGCCGCGGAGGGGGGAGGCAGAGTGAGCCCCTTGGAATACACTTAACAGGCAAAAGAGAAACATACAGAAAGGTACCATGTTCTATAAATAGAAAAACTCCTTCTAACAATGTCAGCACTTTCTTAGTGTTTTTACGTAATCCCAATAAAACTACGAATATTTTAAAATTCAACAAGCAACTTACGTTCCTACGGGAAAATGAGAAACCAAGAACAAGATTCTAAAAAGGGAAAGTGAGGAAGCAGTACTCGTATTTAAACGTTATGAAGCTGTTAAAACAGTGCACGGCTAGTGCAGGAATAAACATCAATGAAACAGGAAGTCTAGAAAGACAAAAAAAAAAAGCCATACGGGAATTGTAATAAAGGTGAATTTTCAGACTAGTGGAGAAAACACAGTTTATTCAATAAATGGCATTGGGATATCTGGATAGTAAAGCAGGAAAAAAAACATTTCTGTTAATACCTCCTATAATAGGAAAAATTCCGATTTGATCTAAGTTTTAAAGCTAAAACCATAAAAGCATTAGGGGAAAAAAATGGCAAGACTTTTTTTTTTTTTATATCTCAAAATTAGGAAGTTCTCTCTAAAGGGGAACTAAAACCATGAAGTCACAAAAGAAAATATTGGTAAACTCTAAAAATGAAACACATACATGGAAAATTCACCCCATATCAAAAGATAAAGGAGTATTTGCAACTCACAATGTACTCCAAAAAAACCTAACTTCAAGTAGAACAAGCAAGGAAAACAAACACAAGCAAAACCAGTCAAAAGATGTTTCATGAAAAGGAAAATCAATTCTAAATATTGAGAACCAGTCTCCATCCTAACAAGAAAAAAATGCTAAGCAGAGCCATGAGCTCTGAGCCCATACCTGCCAGGCTAAGCAAACAGCGAGAAGTCGGAGGACTCGGCCGAGGTCCCCCCCCCCGGGGGGGGGGGGCGGGCCCGCAGTGCAGCCCTTTACACCTTGCGGAGCTCGTGCGGGCGCAGCACGAGGCACCTGCGCGGTGCCACCTGCCTCGGCTGGGCCAATAGAAGGTGGTGGAGGAGGTAGGGCCTTCCCCCTCAGCCTCCTCCCTGTGGCCACGCTCGCTGGCCCCAAAGCTCTTCACCTGCAGCCTGGTGGGTGCTGAACCACCAAGGCAGCTGAGTCGTTTTGCAAAGCTTGTCATGTCAGCATGACCTGTGCCCTCTCAGAGAACCATCTCGAACCAATTAGCCCTCCCTCCTCAGAAGTCTGGTTCTGGTCCATAGGGTGCCTCCGAGCTCACAGCACAGCTCAAACAAAAGGCTTCTAACTATTAACAGTGACAACCTCTTCACTACTTCCCTTCTAGTAATCGCTACCTCTCTATACCTTGGTATTTCTTCCCTTCTTGCCTTATTCTCTTCTCAACAACCTTATACCTAACCAACAGTTCCTGGTATGAAACTCTTTCTGCTTAAATAACTGGTATGGCTCCTGATTGGATCTTAACTGGTACAGTGGCCAAAGGTGTGGGGACACAGGTGGTCTCATATGTTATTGGAGCGAGCGTTAATTGACATACCACCACCCCTGCCCCCAAGAAACCTGGCAGTTGGCGATTTCACAACCAGGTATTTATCACAGATTTACTCACCCATGTGTGAAATGGTGTGTATAAAAGGAAATTTATTGTAGCTTTGTTTATGAAAGCAAAAGACAGGAGGAGTGGGCGACTGGGTGGCTCAGTTGGTTAAGCGACTGCCTTCGGCTCAGGTCATGATCCTGGAGTCCCGGGATCGAGTCCCGCATCGGGCTCCCTGCTCAGCGGGGAGTCTGCTTCTCCCTCTGACCCTCTTCCTTCTCATGCTTTCTATCTCTCATTCTCTCTCTCAAATAAATAAATAAAATCTTTAAAAAAAAAAAAAAGACAGGAGGAGAACATAGGTTAACCTGTAAGAACCTGAAACTAATAGTGTATTATCTGCCAATTACACTTCAACTTAAAAAAAGTTAACCCATAAGGAAATGTTAAATAAATTACAAGGTATCCATTAGTAAAACACTTTGCAGAAATTAAAAGTCATTTTTAAAAAGCTCTATGCTGTGATGTGAACTCCAAGGCATTGGTAAGTGCAAAAGGAAAGGTGTAAAGCAATGTGTTTCTGTGCTTCTGCTTGCATTTTTTTTTTTAATTAAAAAGAATATGTTTGCATGGAATAGTTCTGGAAGGACACACAAGAAATCAGGTGCCTAGGAAACAGGAATGAGAGAAACTTAAATTTACTGTCTAACCCTTTTGGGCCTCTTGAATTTTATAATACGCACATGTATTACCTGCACAAGAAAAAGATGTTTAATGCAAAAAAATCTTCAAAATGTCAAGTGATGAAAGAAAAACATACAGAGGATTTTCCAGTCCAAATTGCAAACTGTACACAAATGTTTATGTGCTCTGTCTTCCAAGGCCACATCAAAAAGATGTTAAAAGGACAAAAATGATATAAACCCACAACAGTGAAGAAAATAGGAGCGAAGTATTAGCAAGTGAAATAGTTCCAAACATTTCTGGAAGAAGAACAAGCCAATGAGGAATTCTGAAGCTGGGCAAAGGAAACCACAGCCTGCATCCTATGAGGGAGAAGGGGGGCAGCAGCTAACGGAGAAAACCTTCCCAGAAAAGCCTAGAAAGATGCCAGCCTGCCCCCACGACTGGGACCCACCAGCACTGGAAACTGGACCCTGAAAATCACAGTGTCACCCCCAGCGAACCCCTCCCCTAATCCTTTGATCAAAATGTTGGTAGATACGCATCTTATACATCCAGGCCAAAAATAAATACATAACAATGGGTGCTTTTCTAAAGAAATTGACCAAAATAGATAAGAGGGAGCTAGCTAAGGGGTAGTGTGCACAAAGGTCTGGGGGGTTCCTTTAGATTGTGTTACTTACGGATCTCCAGCCTAAGGGCTGACTCCATACACGTTCAGCGAAACACAAAAGCCCACCAATGGACACATACACGCGCACGCGCGCGCGCACATGCACACACACACACACACACACACACAGGACTTTTTCTGTAATCTTACCTTTTTTTAAGATTTTATTTATTTGAGAGAGAGAGCATGAGAGCAGGGGGAGGGCCAGAGGGAGCAGACTCCCCACTGAGCAGGGAGCCCAATGCAGGATTCAATCCCAGGACTCCATCCCAGGACTCCAGGATCATGACCCCAGTAAAAGGCAGACACTTAACTGACTGAGCCACCCAGGCACCCCGGTAGTCTTATTTTTAAATATGATGCATATTTCGGGGCGCCTGGGTGGCTCAGTCGGTTAAGCGTCTGCCTTCGTCTCAGGTCATGATCCCAGGGTCCTGGGACCGAGCCCCGTGCTGGGCTCCCTGCTCAGCGGAGAGCCTGCTTCTCCCTCTCCCTCTGCCTGCCGCTCTGCCTACTTGGGCTCTCTCTCTCTGTCTCTGTCAAATAAATAAATAAAATCTTAAAATAAATGAATAAACATGAAGCATACTTCAAATTTCATATATTTGCAAAAGAATGCAGCACTAAGCAAAAGATTAAGAAAGGAGAAAAGAAACTCTGGAGGCAGCATAGATTACTGAGGGAGCAGAAAAGAACTTAGGAAAAGCTCATATTTTCAGACACTATAATCTGATATAATGAGAAGAGGGGTGGAGGTTGGCACCTTCCGGAGTCACCCCGCCAATTGAAACTGACCCCCGCACGCAGCAGGCCAGGAAAGACCCACAGAAGAGGCGGATGCTCGGGGCTGGTAGGCAGCAGGTTTACTAAGCAAGGGCAACAAGAGGTCTCACTTCTTGGGTGGCGGCAAGTCGAGAAGCTCTCTGCACCCCCAGCCAGAATCTTCAAAGGTTCTCCAGAGGCCTTAATAGGGTTTAGTTACGGATTTAGTCAAGATCGCCTCAAGGACACCGTACTCGCTCAAGGCTGAGTTCTTGAAACTGCCTTGGCTATGGGAATGGTGGGCAGAAAGTACCTTCCAAGGACAGGGGAGAGAGCAAGGAGTCTCTGATCCTTGCAGCGGGGGGGGGGGGGGGGGGCGCGCCGGGGGGCACAAAGGGGCCCCCCCCCCTATGACCTCCTCCAACAGGGGCGTTAGGAAAAAGCAGCAATCAGGGGCTGAGCGCAGGTGATCCGGACGGACACAGAAAGCAGGGAAGCTCGCCGGCTTCGCCAACATGTGGGCCTCTTTCTCCTCCCGCTTGTCACTAGGTGGTGACAAAAATCCCAAGAAGCAGGAGCGAAAGTGGCACTTTCTCCATCCCAGGGTCCCAAGACGTAGTCTGTGGCAAGATGGGGGGCGTGAGGGGCCTTCACACTTCAGTCCATCCCTCCACCCATCACAGCATGCTCAGCAACTACACCTGGATGCTCCCAGACAACTTTTATCCCTCGAAGTCTCCCTCCTCCTGATGGAACAGGAAGCTGCTGCTGAGTGGAGCCCGGTATAGGGACCGCTTTCCTCTCTACGCCCCCCACCCCCATATAAAACTCTAGGGATAAAATAGAAAAAGGAACAATCAGAGAACCAAAGGAAAAGCACTTATAGAAATGTACAATTGCCAAATTAAAAATTATTAATAAAGAATCGAAAATAAAATGAAGCAAATCTCTCTGAAATTAGAACCTAAACAAAAAGAGAGACAGAAAATAAAGCCATAAAAAGATCAACTCCGAAGTTCCACTATCCAACCACTATTAATTCTAGAAAGAGAAAGAGGAGTAGATAATCATTAAAGAAATAATATAAGAAATCGCCAGAATTAGGTAAACAATTTTCCAGACTAAGATGGTCTGCTAAGTGTGCAATACAGTGAGTGAAGAGAAAAATACCCACAGTGAGTCCCAAATCCTTGAAATTTCAGAGTACAGAGGATAAAGAGAAAAATCCTAAAACTTTCCTGGGAGGAAAAAGCAGATCACTCAGTGATGAGAAGCAGACTGACATCAGACCTGGCAAATAAACATGAATTTTAACAGATAACACCCTCCAAAGTAATTAAACTAAAACTATCTTCAATTTGGAATTTGGTAGCTAATGAATTCACTATGAGAGCAGAATAAAGACATTTTCAGACATTTGAAGAACCAGAGCTTCACCTCCCTCATACCACACTCTTTCTGTGGGAATTGCCTTAAGACATACTCCAGCTAAATATATACATAATACAAAATCAAAAGAAAAAAAGTGGAACGCCAGCCTAGGAGATCAAGGAGAATAGGAAGATTCCAAACGACATCTCTTCAGCCAACCTAAGGGATAATCGGCCCAGAGGAGAGAGAAAGGGTAGTTGGCTCCAACAGAGAGGTGTGAGCAGGTTGGGGCAGACGGGTTTGGGCGGATTAAGAGATGCCTCTGGTCAGGCGGTACCTTCACTACTGCCAAGACAGACAATACCAGAAAAAAGGGCAATTAGAAATTCCAAAGAAGGGCCACCACAACAAAAACAGCTAGAAGGAAGCCTAACGGTAGCATATAATTTGGCTCTGCAGTGAGCAACATTCACAAAATCATAATCATGTAACCACTCCTGAGTTTCAGCTTTTAGAATCAATCTGGGGACAGAGCCCATAATTCTTTATTGCATTAATAGATTGTAAGTACTGCCACATTCGGCGATCTAAAAACACAGAAGACAGAAAGAGGGAAGCGAGAACGGAAAGAAAGAAGTAAAAGAAGTGCAGAGACATTAATTTTTTTTTATCCTGTAAAATGTAAAGTGAGGAATAAAGAGAAACCGTACAGAGTGTCTCTACAGACTAGAATTTAAGGGAATGTGACAATGTAGCCAATAAATGAATTCAGGTGGTAACACACCTTCATTTGGGGGACGCGGTGAAGACCAGCAGACTCATCCATCAGAGGAGAAATTCTATAGATCATGTTGAAAATGGACACAATAAGAAACAGCCATGTAAGACTTTTTTAGAGAGAGGGAAGTCACCTCCAAAAAAGCAGAAGTAAATTTAAACCTCAAAGTGGAGTAGGGTTGGGGATAAAAGGGTGAGACTTTAAAACACTTCTGCACAATTTCACCTTTTAATTACAAGCATATATTAGTTGGATAAAATGTAAATATATCTATTAAATTTTAAAGGAAGTGTGACTTCATATCCTTTGTGAGGTGTTAGACATCAGAGTTTCAAATGGATGTGGGAAGTGTGAACGGGGCCAATAAATATGAGACTATTTAAACTGAACTAATAATCTTTCAAACAACCGTTTCCTTCAAGATTCACAGTAAGAAGAATGGACAGTTGGAAAACTACATTAAATTTCTGAGCAACTCACAGACAAAGCTGTTCCTCCAATTCCCAACGTGTTAGTGAGTTAGGGTAGGGAAAAAACACTGAGTAACACTTAACACTGGATTTAAGCCCCACATGTGTGTGGCTCACCACATGACTCTTAGAAAAGCAATTGTCCTACCTAAACCTTGGTGAGGTCCTCTACAAAGCAGATCTCAAGGAGATCTCAGTGGATCTCAAGGAGGTGATACCACTCTCCAAAGACCGTTGTGGACATTTTGGGGGGCATTTTCAAGTGGGCAGGAGCAGGTTCTCTAGGTCCTGAAATCTTGGGGCAGCCACGCACAACAAAATTGCCCTTTGTGACTTTCACGTGTCACAGAAATATACATAAAATAGATTTTACGAGATTCTGACCGAAGTTGGATTTTCCAGGAACGCAGCTGCCATGTTCATCAACGGAAGATGTTACAAGGTTTGCTTCAGAATTTTGCAAGAATTGCTCACCAGCTCGGAAAATCACAAGGTTGTTGTGATCTCTGAGTGGGCAAATCTTCACGCATGATAAACACACACCTTGAAATGTTCTCTACCCGCAAAGCTACCCAAGGGGAACGTCTTGCTGCTGGGTCAGTGGCCAGGGCCCTCCGGGAGAACACCAATGCCCAGGCCACAGGGGTCCCCAGCTGCCTGCCAGGTGCCAGAGGGCCCCTGAGTGTTCTGTGCCTGGTGCACAGTTCTGGCTAGCCCAGAGAAGCTGTGCCTCATTCTTTAGACGGGGGAGGTATCCCTCTTGCGCATCTGTATCATGCTTTTGTCACCTGGGCACCAAAGCTGTATAGCTTTTATGTCGTTTGTTCATCTCTCTATTGAAAAAAACTTGCTTCCACTTCTGCTTACAGCCTCACAAGCCGTTTAGTTTCTGCCTAGAGCCCTACGCCCCTGACCAGGGAACCAGTTCCTGAGATGCCATGCCCTTCTCCCCAACCTGGTGGCCAAGCAAACCTCCATCCCAACTCAGGCAAAAATCCTTGCCCACTTAGTTCTCCCCAGAGCCTTCTACCAGTTCCTCACATACAGATTCAGTCTCAAACATTGAATCTAAGTTTTGGCATGATTGAGACTGTCTGCCCACCTGGAAGACTCTAAATGCCCTCTAATGGTGCAACGTAGCAGCTCACAAATTCTCATCTCGCTGGTTTCTTACCTCCCGACCCACCTGCTTCGGAACTGCCGACACAAACCAAAATGGATTTGGAGATGCCCGGATTCTCTGTCATCTGAGCCTCCAGGAAGAACCCAGATAGTCCGGATTAGAGGCTGCTTTCTCTCTCCTACCCATTCTTGGGTAGAACTCAGACGCCATGGATGTAGACGTCCCGGGTACCTGATGGATCCTCCTCAGCAGCTGTTGTACCGAGTGGAATCTCCTACAGCCTCCCTGTGGCCGCCGCAAACGTGTCACTAAACATCTACTATCGAGTGGCCAACATAACCCCTCAGATCTCAGTCCGTCTTCTCCAAGACCTGCGAAGTTCTATTTGACTTTCCGATGTTGCTAAAGTCTTACCACCCCGCAGCTGCTCTTCTTTTGCTTGTCCTTTCGATTTTCTAGAAAGAATAAATCACTCCACCTTTCTTTACTCACATACACATCACGGGAGCACAACTGAATGCTCCTGCAGGTCCCCTCCTGCTGGACAGAGAGCTACTGAGGAGCAAGGCTGCCTTGTTCGTCTCTTGGTCCACGGCATCTGGCTCAGTAGGCGGTTCTCATTAGTATGTATTAGATCAGCGGGTGATTGAATGCAAAAATAAAATAGTTCCAGAAAAATTCACAAAAGTATTCCAGTTTTCATTGCTCTCTTTGTTAACATTTCCTCGTAGACATATCCTATCCTTTGACTTATCTGTAACTTACAGTCTTTTTTGTATTGGGTATGCAGGACTCCAGATACATCTCGGGACGCATTTACAATAGGGATCCCTACCACGGTAATCTCTTGTAGCAGCTGCTTATCTCGGCCGTACAACAAATGTCAGAGAAAGCCCCCATTGTCAGCCCCCCTCACCTCCGGTACGAATACATCGAGCAAGCCTCTGCTGAGCGCCCCAGTGGTTTCCATGGCAGATGGGACAGAAATGGCACGAGGCCCCCTCCACACACATATCTAGAGTCACCATTTTGCCTTTCCTGTTCCTTATTGCTACTCTCTGTTCCCGCTTCACCCCTTCTATTGCTCCCTACAATTCGACCCTAGTTCAGCTCCTCCTGGCGCTACTGGCTGAAGGTCATCCTGCCTTGCTGACCCCAGGTAGGTATAATGGTACACTCCCTACTGCAGAAACTCCCATCGTTGCCCCATCTCCTGCAAGCCTCCCTTTGGTCGACACATCCCAGGGCCCCCTTCTCAGTCCTGGGATCTCCTCCACAGACCCACCTTCCCCCTCCTCCCAAGAGCGCCATCTTATTTTGGCCACAGCACACTCGACCTCTCAGCAAAAGCCACATTTCACTTGTTGTCAGAGAAACTATAGTCTTCTTGTCGATAAACACCCCGGACCAACACCCTACTCTCAAATGTTCTCCACAGGCTATATTTCCTCTTTCTTCAGGCATAAGGCCTCTATACCATCTCAATTCCTTAAAACAAAACCCATCCTGGGTGCGGTTTTGAGCTGACAACACACAATGCCACAACAGACACAGTGCTTCTGGAAACACTTCGCTACACAGGTCACCACAGTCCCAGGAAACAGAACACAACGGGGACACCGGAGCAGAGTCAAAGGTGCTCTGGGCATACCTCTCCCTCTCTTTTTTTTAAACTAAATAGCAAGTATGGATAAACTCACCTCTTTTCAAGAGAAAGAAGAAAATTGAGGAGTAAACGAGTCCAGAGAAAAATCCTAAACTCAAAAGAAGAGATAAAAACATAAAGTGCATACTTCTAAAGATTTTGCCCAGAATACCTTAAACAACCTGATGACAACTTATTAGCCTCAGGTATGAACAAGAGAAAACTAGGGCGCATGGGTGGCTCAGTCAGTTAAGCGTCTGCCTTCAGCTCAGGTCATGGTCCCAGGGTCCCTACATCGGGCTCCCTGCTCAGCGGGAAGCTGCTTCTCCCTCCGCCTCTGCTATTCTGCCTACTTCTGCATTTGCTTTCTCTCTCTCTCTCTCTCTCTCTCTCTCTCTGTGTCAAATAAATAAATAAAATCTTTTAAAAAGTAAAATTAAAATTAAAAAAAAAGAGCGAGAGAAAACCAGGGTTCCCCAGCTGGAAGGAAGACAATTCTTAAACCTTCCCAGGTTTTCCCTTCTTGTTCCAGTGGAGCCTCTATGTTGCCTTCTCCATCCACCTACACCGCAGGAACCCGTTCACTCGGGCAGAGAGCACGCCAGACACATTTCCTCTGGTGGCGACCTCATTACCTTTTCACCTCTAAGCTCCCTCAGTGGAGAACAGCCGGAAGAATTTTTAATCTAAAAGTGAATCCAAATATTTTTATTTATACTATCAATGCTGTGATATATTCTTACAATATATTGAAAAACTGAAGAATAATATTTGTGTTCACTTCTATTTAATCCATTTATAGAGCGCCATGTGCTGTTTTAATATTCAGTGTTCATCAAAGTGTGTTTCAGACCTGATATTGTTTCTCAAGGGAAGTGGGGATATTTTGTACATTAACCATGCACAACAAAAAATGTACTGTGCCTTGCCTCTGGTTAAAAATGTATAAGCTTAAAGCAAGTGTACTTACTTAGAACTTATGAACATTCTTCAGTCTAATCAAAATGTAATTTTAAACTTTGACAGGGAAAAAAACTTCCTTTTTCTCTTAATTATAAGCATGTATGGTTGAGAATGCTGCCTCCTACATCCTATACATATTTTCCCTTATCTCAGGAAAAGAATGTAGATCTGTGGTGTCTAATACAGTAGCGGCTAGCAACCTGTGGCTATTTACATGTAAATTAATTAAAATTAAATTAGATTTCAAATGCAAGTTCTTAATCACCCTTGCCACATTTCAAGTGCTCAGTAGCCACGTAGGGCTAGTGGCTACCACATCGGACCACAGTTGACACCATTTCCCAGAAAGTTCTACTGGACACTGGTGGTCTAGAGGAATCCCCATTCCAGGCACGGCTGATGAAAACCCTCTGTGAATCATCATACAGAAAGGCAACATTGCCACAGAGGATTTCTAAAACTCAGAGCCAGAACATCTTGCCCTTTTTAGTGTGGCTGAAACTCGATGCTGCTGAGCAAGATGCAGGCAGTTCTCACGTAAAAGACAGGAGCTCTGACCGGGAGGCAGGTGTTTATGGACACTGATGAGATGCAGGCAGTTCTCACGTAAAAGACAGGAGCTCTGACCGGGAGGCAGGTGTTTATGGACACTGATGAGATGAAAAGAGAAACACTCTTGACAAAAGAACAAAAGAGCTGGCCGGAAGCTACTCAGAAGCGGGTTGAAAGGTGGCACGGCCTGATCACTTGAGGAGAACGGTTGGTACTTGTGCTGAATCTCCTGAGCCGGCCTTTTGAGATGATCCCTGGCCTCTGAGAGTCACAGCCATGAAAGCGGGGGGAGCAGGGGTGAAGCAGGGGGAATCAGAGCAGGAAGTCCTGAGACTGCGTTTCTCCTTCCAGTGTAGAAACTCACCAGCACAGCCCCTGTGAGTGGTGCTCAGGATGCTCACCGCACGAGGGTGTGCCACTGAGGGAGCGAGTGGGGCCTGCCACCTCCCCATGAGCTCACCGACCAGTGTGCCCACTGATCCACGCACTCATGGCCCCACACACCCACCCCTGACTTAATCCACCCATTCGCACAAAAGCACCACGCAGCTAGCAGCAGCCCAGACTTTTAAAAATATGCCCTATTCTTTAGGGTCTCAGTTATGTCTTCTATAAGATGAGTATGACAGGCTTGAAGCTTGTCTATGTCCTAATCCCTGAGACCTGTGAATATGGCACCTCATGCGGCAAAAGGGACTTTGCAGGTGTCATTAAATTAAGGAGGAGACTTGAGATAGACGGCTTACCCTGGCATGCAGGTGGGCTCGATATAACAAGGCACCTTCCGAGAAGGAGGCAGGAGGTCAGAGAGAAGAGAAAACGCTGTGCCGTTGCCCCTCGAGGCGGAGGAAGGAGCTCTGAGCCAAGGAATACAGGCAGCCTGCAGCTGCAAGGAAAGTCCCTGGACCAATCCGTTGGGACTCTTTTTTTCTTAAGATTTATTAATTTATTTTAGAGAGAGAGAGCGAGGACGGGGGGACAGAGGGAGAGGGAGAGAAAGACTTAAGCAGACTCCATGCTAAGCATGGAGCTGGAGGCGGGGCTCCATCCCAGGACCCCGGGACCATGACCAAGCCGAAACCAAGAGTCAGTGCTTAACCGACTGAGCCACACCCCCCAACCCTCGTTTTGGGACTTCTGATCTCCAAAGCTGTATGGTGATACACTTGTGTCGGTGCTCCTTGAAACCACTAAATGTGTGATAATTCGTTATAGCAGCAATAGAAAACCAATACATAAGGATGTTGGAAAATGTCTAAAATCACTTTCAACGGAACAAATGAATCCCACAGTTCCGAATCCTGCCCCCAAAAGCACATCATATGGATTACCTTTCACTTGAGAAGAGACAGATAACGTGATTGCTTTTGTTTTCAGCCTTCTTTGCTCACTCTGTTTGTACCTGTCTATCATGCTTCCACTCTCTTTTTTTAATTCTAAGAGCAAGTAAATTTTAATTGGGAAAAAAAGTAACAATGTACATTCTCTGATGTTAATGAAGATCAGTGTCCCGGGGCCACAGCACAGCAGTCGAGCGTGTGAAGGCAAAAGGGCTTGAGAGGTTGAGAACCGGTGCTAAAGTCCCCTCCAGGAGCCCCCCTCTCAGGACCACGGCTCTGTGAGAGGATCATAGCCCAGGGCTGCAGCTGGGGCTCGGGGAGCACGCCACCAGGCCCCCCATACATCCGGGGCATTAGGACTGAAGGTCCCGCCAGGATAGGTACTGCCAGTCTCAACGGCTGACAATGCAAAGTCCCACACAGTCACTCCTCCTGTGTCTCCCCCCAAGGGAGAGTATTTTTTATTTTATCTTATTTTATTTTTTATTTTATTTTATTTTAATTCCAGTATATTTAACATAGTTATTTGTCACAGGTGTACAATATGACGATTCAACAATTCTCTATATCACCTGCTGCTCATTACAAGAGCCCTCCTTAATCCCCATCACCTGTTTCCCCCGCCCCCCTACTCGCTCCCCTCTGGTAACCATCAGTTTGTTCTCTAGAGTTAAGAGTCTGTTTCTTGGTTTGTCTCTCTCTTTCCCCCCCCCCCTTGGCTCATTTGTTTTGTTTCTTAAATGCCACATATGAGTGAAATCATATGATATTTGTCTTTCTCCGAGCAATTTATTTCGCTTAGCATTATACTCTCTAGCTCCACCCATGTTGCTGCAAATGGCAAGATTTCATTCTTTTTTATAGCTGAATAACATTCCGTCATCTATATGTACCACAACTTCCTTATCCATTCATCAGTAGATGGACACTTGGGCGGCTTCCATCATTCCCCTATTGTAGATTTAAGGACTGGTTCTTATCCAAGACCACCCCCTAAAAGGAATCTGCTCCTGCCCCAGACCAAGGTCGCCTCTGTCCCCACAGAGTGTCCCCCCTCCAGACTCTTCACCATGGGCATCCCATCCACCCAAAGCCTCGCAATCCCTGGAGGGATTCCAAGCTCCCCCAGACGCACGGCAAAGCAAGAGTAGCCCAGAGCCCTGGGAAAGGGCCGCCAGCCCACTCAGTGAGTACCTTCTGCGCCATCTGTCCATGCAGGAGAGAGTCAGCGCTTGGGCTCAGGCATTACCACAGGGGCTGCCCCTCAGACAGTCAATGCCAGCCTGGACTGACTGGAGACGGCCACAGGCTTCTTCAGTTGTGCTCATTTGGCTATGTAGGAATTCTTTCTCTCTCCCTCTTTGGAGAACACAAAAGTTTTTTGTGCTTATGTGTGTGGAAGTGGGAGAAAGGGCAGAAATAAGAAATTTAATTATCTATTACATTTATAAAGGAAAATATTGGAAACTAGAGATTCGCTCCACCTCTGAACCCCACAGCTGTGCATGTCATCAGCTGCATCCACCCTCCCCCTAGCCCACAGTGGGCTTTGCAGAGTCGCACCCCAGGCCCCAGATGTCAGGTGTGGCCTGGGGCGACGGCAGACTGCTGGGCCAGTCCCAGGCGGGCTGGGGGGACCAGGGCACAGGGGAGATCTGCCAGCCTCTCTCTGCCTGCTCTTGTCCCCTACAGAAGGATGCTGATGGCTGAGGTTCAGGACCTGAATGTCTTAGACACCTTGACTCCAGACATCAGCTAGCCTGTGAATCATTTTCCAAATTGCCTCTTAAGATTTCGTTTGGGGGGCAAAGGTGGCAGGATCATTCCCAAGCTGAGAAATTGGCAAGACTTATTCATTAGAGATTTCAGGCATTACTGGAGCACCCGGTATCTAGAGTCATGATTGAAAACAGGAGGAAAATTCATTGCATCCACCATTTTCAGAAAATTATTCAAATATGTAAAAGCTCCCCACCCCGCAGCGTTCTTCAGAGAAGTGAACGATTAGGCTACTCATTCTGCCCACCGATTCAAGCCAGAAAGCCTTCGACTGCTTGGTCTTCCTAAGCCGCCGGTGACTCCCCTATGAGCACTTCTCGGGCTTGCCCCTGTCCCTCCGGCACCAGTGCCTCAGGCTGACCCTGGATACTGCCACCCCAGCGGGACATCCAGCAACCCTCTCCTTGGTGCCCCACAGCTGGCCTGTCCCCCCAAACCGCACTGCCCAAAGCAGCTAGAGCAACCACTCTACTAAAGAACTATCAGCTCTCACACTTCAAACATACGCTTGGTTCCCCTGTATTAGGGTTCACATTCATCCACATGGGACTCAACCACAGTGGCCTAACCAAGTGCCGGCTTATCCATCTCGCTCACAAGCCATCCTGGAGGAGGGGGTGGCCGTGGCTCCCCAGTGCCATCGGCCCGGGGTCGGGGGGCTACCCTTCCCCACCAGGGCCTCTAGCCACAGCCACCCTTCCAGGCAGGAAGAGGAAGGAAATGAAGCAGCAGCACAAACGTGCACTCAGGACCAATTGGCCAAAACTCCAAGGAGGTTAGGAACTGAGTAGTTTCACTTACCAGTCACTATGGAAAAGTGAGGCAAGAAAAATGGGACTGGGTCGGGCGCCAAGTGGGCCAAGGCCCTCTGCTCTAGGGACCGGCCTGCATTACAGGCTCCTCACTGATGGAGCCTGGTGCAGTCCTCTAGCTTCATGTCTTGCCGCCGCTCCTGGAAGCTCGGCACCGCGGGCCTGCTGCTCTTCGGGTTCTCAAAACATGCGGGTCCCTCTCTTCCCCCAAACATTTGCACACATTCGTTCTGACTCACACCCTCCCTTGACCAGCTACCTCTGGCCCTTCTCCCTTACGAGAAGCACCCTCTACGCGTGATTTCTGCACTTCCCGGCTCTAGATTAGATGACTCTCCCAAATCCAGCCACTGCGCTGTGGTTGGCCACTGCCTTGACCTGCACGTACTGTTTCCTGCTGCGATGTCCATGAGGCACACTGCTGTGTTCACTGTTACGTTCTCAGGTCCTGGTCCAGAGTCTGCCACGTAGCGAGGAGTGCATCACTGTCTGCTGAATAAACAAGACAGGGGTCCCCCCGTGGCTGTAATCTGCTGTTTTTATTGGCCAATATATTGGAATTACCTCATTCTGAGCAAGTAGCATTGAGCTGCCTTGTGTCAAGGGAAGGTTTGCAACAGCAAACAAAGCTGCTGGAGATAATCTCCTATTGAACATGTGTTCGCCAAAACCCCGAGCTCCCGCTGCGATTGTGTGGGAAGTTGAGGGAGACAGACACATGGAGGCAAGCAGGGAAAATGACGAGAACACCCCTGGCTGGGAAAGGATCGGAAGCTGGCAGGTCCGGTGGGGGTCAGGGTACCAGCCCTATGCGGAGGGAGCAGAGTGTCTGAGAGGATGGCTGCGAGATCCTCAGACCTCCCAACCTAGACCAAGACACCTGGGGTCCACCTGGCAGAAGCAGCCGAGGTGCAGACTTTAAGGGCCCAAGAGGGCTTGAACAGTGGGCATCTCAGCAGTGCCCAGTGGGCTTCCGGACGTTTGAGTGTTAGTATAGCACTCCCGGAACCTGACCTGACCTGGGGTCATCAAAACAGGAACCCCAATAATAACTAAGTTAGAACGCTCAGCAACTCTATGAGACAGAAGCCCAGAGACTGACGTAACTTGATTTAAAGCAAACAGAGACGTGACATTTCCTGCTCACCCGAGTTTATTGAGTAAGATTTATATTCCCCACATAAATGGATGGCTTAGTGAGTTACAGTGCACGCATGTGATGGATGAAGTAATAAGCAGTCATTCAAACCAACAGTGGCAATACCCAGGGAGAAATAAGCCTCACAGTGACAAGAGTCTTATAAATGGGGCTTATTACCTGGTTTTACTCTCTCTGGACACCATTATTTCAAACTAAAAATCTGGGTCCTTTCAGTCAATCTCTCTCAACATAAGAATACATGAAAGATCTTGATCAAAACCTTTAGAAAAATAGCAAATGGATCCATCCAGGTTGACTGCACCCACATTCCGTAATGATAACAATATGTTTATTGTACCCACGCAGTCATAATTACTTGGCCTTTCAGGTTAGACCATGTGTAACAATTTGCCTCTTCCGTTACACCCCACTGAAGAAAGAGAGACTTCCTAATCCCTGTAAGATAAACAAACTCCTGTCTGTTCTCCTCATGTCAAGATGCTTTTTCCCGGGTCTCCTGATAGTCCAACATCTCATAAGGTTTTGGGATTTGATGACATGATTATCAAGCCTCAGCATGTGTTTATGTACCTGCTCAGAGCAAAGCCTTGGAGTATCAGTCTCTGTTGGCGTTGCTGTAACATCTGACTTTTCTCAAGCCTCACCAACCCAGGAAAGAGAACCGAATCACATCAGCTGAAAGAGTTCATGGCCCATCCCCTAAACCCAGAGTTATACTCAGTCCATTTCCGAGCGTCCCTAGGGGTGCTCATATGGGTTTAGTCCCCTCCTGGAGTTTCACTGTCGTCCACTTTTCTGCAGCTCACAAAACCTCTCTCCCCGTCGCTGACGCCACCACCCTCTGTGAGAGCCCAATCTTCATCCGGGGACCTTACCCCTCGGGCTCCTGAAGCTGCCCTCACCCGCCGCCGAGGCCGCGTACTCTCTTCAGTCTTCAAGGCAGCAGAGTTTTGCTCTCTTCCCCCCACAAAATAGGGGAAATTGATGTCTCCCCAACTAACTGAAGTATCAAATCTGCATTCCTTGCCCGCCCTGCATGGCTGAGTCCTTCAAAAATACAGCTTCTTTGCTTCCTTCTGTTATCCCAAATCTCCCAAAAGCTCAAGAATGGGTCTCTGGGGCCCTACCAGGGAAAGAATCTGAGATACACACTAAGCTAGCCTCCCACCTCCAGTTTCCCCCAGATATTCCAAGCAAATACTGTGTCTTCTCTTTAGGACCAAAAGTCCCTGAGAAAATTACCTCTTGCGGTACTCCTTCAGACTTGGCTTAATCCCATTTTACCGTTTCCGCCATACAGGAGAGCTACAACTTGCTCTAATTTTATAGTAGACCACTTTTTTTTATGTCCTCAGTCTCAACCATCTATCCCTGCCTATTTCTAAACCACAGACCCAAAGCAAGATGTTTTCTCTAGCAACCAGTCTCCTAAGATTTACATAAAGCTTTGGTTAAGATTTGCAGGGTGTGTGTGGTTCTCCATGTTCTAGCCTCCCTGTAGAAAATCCTAAAGCTGTCTGTGGTCAGATGAGCCTTTCCCGTGCATTGTCTTCTATGCACAATTGGACGAAGTGAAGGGATCCAAACGTGTATGTCAGAGCCTCAAGACTTTCACTGTAAATGATCACAGATACTGAACCATTCCTTTTAGGAAGCCATGTTCTGCTCATCATAATTCTTTCCTCCAATTTTCTCCACCAGGACAAAAATGTATTTGCCCTCAGTTTCCATCCACAATCATCTCCTCCCTTCTTTCAGAGGAAACATAAATCACTCTGTTGGTTTTTGCTCCTGCAGTTTATGATTCACTCATCTGTTACTACACACGTCTCCCTGGGACACAGCTCTCCGTGCACGTTTCCCTCGCCTGTGAGCCGTACGGGCTGAGGATCACTCACTCATTCATTCATTCATTCATTCAACAAATATCTCATTTCATGATGTGTCAGAACCATAATCAGCCTGCTGTCTCAAGAGACATTAAATGACTAGTTTTTGCCCGAACAAAGGGGAGAAAAAAGGGTTAATAAAGAAATAAATAATTGCCCAACACTTCCAAAATCCCATCTTCTATTCTTTGGTTACTTCTTCCTAGTGCTTCTGCCATGACACGTCAGCTGGCTCTGCCAGTCTACCATGCTTCTCATGTCTTCAAAGCCCTTAGAGTAAAAAACTATGAAAAAATCTACTATGTGACAGATGGCTGGACTTGGGAACTCCAGCTCTGATCCCCTGAAATTCGCATTCCTGGGAGGCTCTCTGTCATCACTGTGGGACGGTCTTGAGGTCCCTTCCCTTCCCATTTTGACTGAACTCCAAATGGCCATAAATCCTTCCCTCCGTTCTCCATAACACAACTAATCCCACACTGTTAGGTTTAGGAAAACATTACTGAGTTCTCAAAAATAATAAAAAATAACTCACGGTGACACTTTGATCTGTTTCCTGGGTATGCCTCTTTCTCAGAGCCTACAGGTCCCGGCGTATCCTCCTCAGATGGCCTCAGCCCACTTCTCTCCCAGCTCCGGGGGTGCCCTGAGGCAGGGGCCGAGGAAGACTCTGACACGTTTCTGTCCTCCGAGTCCAGGACAAAGCAAGCGGGGACCTAACATAGGAACAAGATTCCTCTCCTTTCAGTTGATCTCCACCTCCACCTCCTGTGAGTTAAGATCAGCTGTGGAAATATCTAGATCTTTACTGGGAGAATCAAGATCCTACTTTTGTGCGGAACTTGCCAAGGGGCCCAACCTCAGGACAAGAGAGAAGCCGACAGTAAGGGTGGTGGGGAGGCTATTTTCCTCACACCATCAACCCTCATGGGTGCTTCTCCATCCCGGCTTTTCTCGGTCTCCATGTCCCCTCTCTGCAGCAAACCTCACTTCCTATGGCATGCTTTGCCCCCGGACTGTCAGTTTGCCTCAAACTGCCTTCAGAACACCCAACCCAGAGCACTTTGCCTGGACACACACACACCTTAAAATCGATAAAAGTGAACACGGACCCTTCGGGGGACCGCGGATTACACTGTGAGGCAAACCTGCCGTGAACGCCAAGCGTCTTACCAGTTTTGTGTTTCGGCCAAAAACGTGTGTTTCTTTTGCATTCTGATTTCTACTATATTGATTTTTTTTCATATTCAATTTAGGTTCAAAATGACTCCAAATCACGTGCAATAGCCCAGCCGTGTCCCACCTGTCTCGCTACCTTGCACGGTTAGGAGGTGGATGTACTAAACGTGTCCCCTTTAAGATCTGAGCTGAATGGAACTGAACTGACACCTAATAAACCAGATTCAGTGACCAGGTGATTGCTCTGGTCTGTCTGGATACCATATTTCAAGAGTCCTGGCTCATTCGCGTGGATACAAATAGCATCGGCTTCTGGTGGTGGTGGGTTTTTGTTTGGTGAGGGGAGAGGCAGTTTGTTTGCCTTAACATTTTATCCGTCTATCAGTGATCACCTAGGTGAGATACCACCAGACAGCACTGAGGGGCCAGTGTTTACAACTTGTACTTGGTGGATATTTTGATCAGTGTCTTTTCTTACTGGGAAATTCCGTAGCTTTTGTCATGTGCCCTTCGTCAGATAAAATACCTGCTGATCCACTGACCAGTTTGTTTTACTGTTTGGGGAAAACATTTGCCGAAGAAATTTGTTTTCAGCAAAGAAAGCTGGTAATGATGTTGTTCTTCATTTTACCACCAGAGTTATAATTTTTATCCCATCCAAATAAATAATTTCAAATGACTCCGTCTCTGTAATCAACTGTCACTAATTCTCAAACATAAGCTTCATTTCAGTGTGTTTGTTATATGCCATAAAAACCTTAAAAGTTTTGCCTTCAGTTATTTATTGAGAGTATTCGAGCTCTTACAAATTGCTAGATAAGTCAAACTTGTGGCCCCTTTCTCAATGATTAAGATAATAAGAATTTAATCAATTCACCTTATCTAGATATTTATCCTTTCTGAAGACATCTTTTTTTTCTCTCTATAGCTAAGTAGTAAATCAATCTCTATTTTGTAAACTCTGACCAACACCTTCCATGAATTCAGTATGAATATATACGGCTGGTGAGGGAAGAGGGGCATGGAGACAATGTTCAAAACCATTTCCCTGTTCATAATACATTCCCCTTAGAAAATAACTTATAAAAACTGAACACTTAACTAAACGTTCAGCATTTAATTATTTGGGGGTAGAATTTCTGCCTTCCAAAAATTTCCCAAGTATGTGCAAAAAATATAGCCAAACCTCAATTAAATAAGTTCCTTTTAGTTAAACGATCTTGAAAGCAAAACCACAAAAATTATTTCAGATTTTTATAGGAAATAATTACATTGGGGGAGATGACAACATGTGAATATTCTTCCTAAGATTTCAAACAGAGCCTCCGAAAGTTACAAGCGCAGCTGAGTGTGGATTCTATGACGGAGAAGCGACTGTTTTATGTTGATTCACATTTAAACGTAAGGAAAACCTGTATTTGAACAGGCTTCCAAAAAAAATCCTAAACCTTTTATCATTTGAATGCGGCTATTTGCTGCGGATTCGATTCGTTCATTATGACAAAGGGTAGTTTTGTTGTCTTCTCTGCTCAATTCGTGAAAGACAATGTCATGTCCTCCACGCCCTCCCTGACAAGGGCTTGTCTGAATTTCCCTGATGATCCAACTTGCTTGCAGTGATTTCGAGCTCACATTGCAACCTGTCTTTCCTAAACGACGGATCCACGTTCTCACCTCAAAACACAATTCTTAAATGTTCATAATTTAGGGAGGGAAATGAATAATGACCATAAGATGGGAAAACTAAGAAATGCAGTTTTGTGTTATTGAAAGTAGGCAAATTAAGCACAGATAACATATTTGACTGAATGGAACCATGGCAGGAATTTGAAGCAAATTGTGGAAATTGTGCGTGTAGAAAGGAAAAGTACAGAGAAATAGAAAAGGAGCTGCCCTGGCACTGTGGCGGTCATCATTCCTACAATAGGTAGGTGTATCAAATCAACACCGTGTACACCTTAAACTTGCTCACAATGTTCTGTGTTAATTCTATCTCAGTAATGCTGGGGGGGAAAGCTGTCCAAGAATCTAGCTAGTCCAGAATCTGTGACATTCCACCTGCTCTGTCCCGCTCCCTCACGCACACACAACCCAAGAAGGTTGAGAACCTGGGATCAGTGGTGGGTCCAGGGATGGGCTCCTGGCCCAACCTGAACTCATGTGGGCCATTTCCTGGATCACTTCAACTTTCCGGAACAAAGCTGTGAGGTGTGAACCTAGTGACAGGTTTCCAGCCCCGGGGAAGAACCAGGTGTGAGAGGGCAGAGCACGCAGAGAGAAACTGAGAGAAGCACAGGTGAGAGAAAGCCTTGGCAACATCCCAGCCGGGGGCCAGCAATTCTCAGGGCCCAGCCATGCCTCCTTCTTTTGGCAATTTGGTTCCGTGACAAGTAGATTCCTGATTTGGCTTACGATGGTTTAAGTTAGGTTCCCTCCCTTGCAACAAAAGAGCTCTGCCTAGTACCCTTTGTACCTATTTAATTCAACAAACACTTGAGGAACACAGACTGTAATATAGGGCACTGGGTTTTGCATTTGGAAAGAGATAACAATACCTATGGGTTCATCTCATCAGACACTGGGCTCTCCGCTCTCAAAGCACTAATGGATCTGGCAAGTAATCCCGCTGAGGTTACATTTGAGCTGGTTTTTAAGATGTGTAGTTGTCCATCATGGAACTCTACATCAAAAATTAATGATGTAATGTGTGGTGATTAACATAACAATAAAAAAATTTAAAGAAAAAAAAAGATGTGTAGTTGTCCAGATATATAAGGCAGGGACAAGCACTCAAGTATAAGAAATACTCTGTGCAAAGTCAGAGGAAGAGCAAATGGTTCATTGGCGGGGTGGGGGGGGTGGGCTAACATATAAGGAGGAAAAGGAAAGAACAGAGAAATGAATAGGCGCAAATTCATAACAGACCTTGAAGTGCATGCTAAGAGACTTGGGATCAGGGATCTACAAAAGGAGTGACCACAACCCAGGGAGAGGCAAAGTGGTGTATTCAGGCAAGACCAGCTACATAATTTGTGGGACCTTGAGCAAAATGAAAATGCAGGGCCCCTTGTTCCAAATATTTAAGAATTCCAAGATTGTTACAGCAAAGCATTAAGCTAAGCATGGTTCCCTTCTATGAGCGACTACACATGTCATACACAGAGAGTTTGGTGACATTGTCCTGGAGCATGACAACAAGAACAGCAGAAGGTTCAAGAGAGCAGGCAGACAGAACTCCGCTGAGAAAGGCAGAGACAGGTTGAGGTTCCGGCTCGCCTACACTCGGATGTCATGAGAGAAGATAGGAGAGATTGCATTTTTTTAACTCAGCAAACCAGGAACCATCAGAATCTTCAAATATAAACAATGAATTAGAATCTCTCTTTCTTGAAGAGGAGGGGACAGGAAATAAGATGAAGGACCCTTCAATATTTCCACATTGCCCTCCTTGAATTATTTCTACTGACCCACTGGGCCGAACAGGATCCAGGGGATATTAAATCCAGCTGCTCTCCCTGAGAAAGACAAAGCAGTAGCAGGGGCATCCCGCCCACCCCCTCATTTCAACCATTCAGGGCATCAGTCTGGAAGCAATGAGGCTGCCATTCAGCTCACAAGGACCGTCTTCATGGGAGCGCTCACAGAAGCTCAGGAAATAGGTCAGAATATAACACTAACTCAAAGGCTGCATGATCCGGGAATTCATCCTCTAAACTGTGTCTTTTAACAATGTTTAACATTTATTCCACTTTTTAAAAAGCCAGATAAAATGGAAACGCATACTACTAAGTGAAAGAAGTCAGTGTGCAAGGCTACGTTCTGTAGGATTCCAGCTCCATGACATTCAGGAAAAGACTAAACCTACGGAGACAGGGGAAAGATCCGTGGTTGCCAGGCCTGAGGGTCAGGGGAGAGAGGGATGAACAGGCAGACACAGAGGACTCTTCAGGCAGTGAGACTACTCTGTATGATACCATAATGATGGATACACATCATTAGACATTTATCCAAAGCCACAGAATGTGCAAGAGTGAACTCTTACATATAGAACTATAGACTCTGGGTGATAATGATGTGTCCATGTAGGTTCAGCACTTATAACAAATGTGCCACTCTGGTGAGGGACCATGATAGAGGAGGTATTGCACGTGTATGGGGGGCTGGAGATATTTGGAAACTCTTTGCACTTTCTGTTCAATTTTGCTGTGAACCTACAACTGCTCTAAAAAAAATGAAGTTCACCGATTTTTAAAATCAAGATGTATTTATTATGGAAAATGCCAATGACTTTTTTTCAAAAATGTATTTATTTATGAGAGAGAGAGAGAGAGAGCATTGGGGGGAGGAGCAGAGGGAGAGAATCTCAAGTAGACTCCCCACTGAGCATGGGGCCAGATGCGGGCTCGATCCTACAACCCTTAGATCATGACCTGAGCTGAAACCAAGTATCAGATGCCCAACCAACTGAGCCATCCAGGCGCCCCAGAAAATGACAATGATTTTTTTAAAACTGCCTGTAATCCCGTCACCTCAAAAAAAAAGAAAAACCACTTTTATTGTCTTTTGTTTGAATCTCTTTTATATCTTTCTAAGCTCATGCACATGTATCTGTGTTATGTGCGTGTTTTCCTTATAAAAAAAATGGGAGGGGTGCCTGGGTGGCTCAGTCAGTTAAACATCACACTCTTGATTTCAGCTCAGGTCGTGAACTCAGGGTCCTAGCATCGAGCCCCACATCGGGCTCCACGCTTAGCAGGGAGTCTGCTTGTCTCCCTCTCCCTCTGCCCCAATCTCTCCCAATCTCTCTCACTCTCTCTCTCTCTCTCAGATAAATAAATCTTTTTAAAAAAAGGGATAAGTGGATATTGATGTCTATTCTTTTTTTTTTAAAGATTTTATTTATTTATTTGAGAGAATGAGAGATAGAGAGCACGAGAGGGAAGAGGGTCAGAGGGAGAAGCAGGCTCCCTGCTGAGCAGGGAGCCCGATGCGGGACTCGATCCCGGGACTCCAGGATCATGACCTGAGCCGAAGGCAGTCGCTTAACCGACTGAGCTACCCAGGCGCCCCTTGATGTCTATTCTTTTTAGTGAAAACGCATTATGAGCATGCGCCCATATCAAAACATTGGAAGATACAACAAAGTAAACCTGGTGCATAATCCCCGTGGTGGACCCTGTGGATTGTTCCACTCGATCTCCAGCCACATTCTCTGTTGGAATGATGAGAAGCTACACTCCACATGTCCCTGGCTCCCCTGAGCTTAGATTCTGGATATGAATCATGTTCTGCCAACTCAGTGAACCTACATGAAGTTTGGAAAGTGGAACTGAGGTGGAGGCCTCTCTCCTCCCTCTTTCAGATAGATTTTGCTGGCTAACAAAATCATGGAGATAAGAGATTCCTTAGAGACAGTGTCCCCCAGTGCCCCTTCTGCAGTCCTCTGGGTGCTGGGAGAGCAAGAAAAGGCTGCCACTGTTTTTTTGGTTTTTTGTTTTTTTTAACTCTCTGACCTGGAATAGTAACTATGGGATCGTGGGGGGTTTAGTTGGTTTTGTTTATTTGTTTGTTTTTTGTTTGTTTGCTTTCCAATTTTACGGAGATATAATTGACATATGACTTTATATTAGTTTAAGGTATACAACCTCATGATTTGATATATGCATATAGTGAGAAACAATTCCACAAAATTTTAGTTAACGTTCATCAACTCACATAGTTACAAGTTTTGTTCTTGTGATCAGAATTTTGAAGATCTACTCTCTCACCAATTTTTAAAAATACAATACAGTATTCTTAACTATAGTTACCATGCCGTGCATGACAAGCCTAGAACTTAATTATCTTATCACTGAAAGTTTATACCCTTTGACCACTTTCACCCACTTGCCCCTTGCCTCTTCTTGCCTCTTCTTGCCTCACACCAAAAGGTGTGAGGGCGGATTGCGTTCTTGAGCTTGGAGTTCCAGCAGGGGCCTCACTGGAGACCCCCGTGCATGGCTTCCAGTCGTCCTAGGAATCATTCCCACTCCCAGAGGTTAGCCAAGGGCATACTCTTTCAGTTCTCCCACAGACTCTGTGAACACTTAGTTCCCTGTATTAAATCCCCCCCCACCTGAAGTATTTAGAATGGTTTCTCTTTCCTACATGCAATCCTGACTGACACAATCTTATCACTTCAAAAATTTTATATTAAAGTAATAGAATTCCCACTTCCACCTATTTATTGTAACAAGTCTCTCCCAACTTATCTTGCTTTTTTACAGATTGACCTTTTATCTATCTATCTACCCGTCTATCTACCCATCCGTCTGTCTATCTATCTGCCTACTATCTATCTGCCCACAGACATAAATATGGCTTTGTGTCGCAAAATGGAATTGTGCTGCAAAGCTGGTCTGCAACTGTCTTTTTTCCCTGAACGTTTTTCCTGAGCAGTACATCTGTCTCATTGTTTCTTAGGAGCTGCACGATATTCTGTGGTATGACTGCAGCATAATTTATTCAACCATTGTCAACAATCCCTGTTGATGAACACCTGTGTTTTTCCAAATGTTTGTTGTGAGTGCTCTGTAATGAGTACCTTTTTACATATCTCTTCATAAACTTTGATCTTACTGATGCAAGGTAGGTTTCTATGGACAGAATTACTGGCTCCAAGAATATGAGCATCTCAAAATTGTAACAGGCACTGTCAAATTAAATTCCAAAAAGCTTCATTTTTACACTCCCAGCACAACTGCACAAAACTGCCTATTTCCCCATAACTCAGTGATAACTGGATATCAACAACTATTTTTTTGCCAATCTAGTAACATTTAAAAAGTAGTATACTATTGTTGTCTTTATTTTTGTTGTTGTTTTATTTTTATTTTTTAATTTAAATTCAATTAGCCAACATATAGTACATCATTAGCTGCAGATGTAGTGTTCAATAATTTGTTGTCTTAAATTGCATTTCTTGGATTACAAGTAAGACTGAGTGTCATTTCAGATCTTTCCTGGCCATCTGCAATATATGTCCTGTGACTGTCCTGTCACATGTAACCGGCTGAACATTTAATTTATTTCCTTATCTATTAGTAAGCCGTTTTAGTATATTAAAGATATTACCCCCAAAGGAGGTACACACACACACACACACACACACACACACACACACACACACAGAAGAAGAGAGGAGAGGGAATATTCTCCCAGTTTGCCATTTGGTATTTGTTGTTGTTTATATTGACTTTGGCCTCAGTAGGGCTTTATAGTAGCCGTGGATTTCCTGCATTGCTCAGAAAAGTCTCCATGACCTCGAGATTTTACACATATTTTCCTAAAATTTTTAATATGTTTTGATGTTTTGTTGTTCTATATGTAAAGATTTAGCCCTTCAAATTATTAGTTTTGTATTTTATACAAAGTTAAGATTTACCTTTATTTTAGTTCAAATGGATAGACAGCAGGGGTGCCTGGGTGGCTCTGTTAGTTAAGTGTCTGCCTTCAGCTCAGGTCCTGGGATTGAGCCCCACATCGGGCTCCCTGCTCCTCGGGGAGCCTGCTTCTCCCTCTCCCTCTGCTGCTCCCCCTGCTTGTGTGCCCTCTCTCTCTCTGTCAAATAAATTAATAAAACCTTTAAAAAAAAGTGGATAGACAGCAGCTCCAACACTAATTATTGTCTAAACTACCTTTCCTCCACTAAAATGCATATATACTTCAATCTGTCTCTGAGTTCTTATTTGTGTTCCATTGGTCTCTTGTCAATTCCTATCCAAATGCCATATTGATTCGATTCTAGTGGCTTTAGAGATAGTAAGCTCTGCTCTCTATTAAAAAATAAAAAAACAAGCTCCCCTCACTAAGTTCTTTCTTTTTCAAAAATCTCTTGCCATTTATCACACATTTATTCTTCAAGGTCAATTTCAGATTTATTTTCTTTGATTAAAATAAGCTGGAAATTTTAGTCAAATTAAACTAAATTTGTATATTACTTTAGGAATGATTGACATCTTGGAATGGCGGAGATTTTTAACCTATGAAGTCTCCCCATCCGGAAAATATGACACATCTCTTCAATTTATTCATGTTCTGTCCTTCAATAACACTCCTCTTTCCTTCATATGGATCTCGTGACTCTCCTGTTAAGTTTCTTCCTCGAGAGATTGACAGCTCGGTAGAATATGACAAACTAGCGTGGACTCATGGCTCCCTCCCTTGAACCAAAGTCTGGAAAAGCCACCGGAATGAGAGGGAGGCCACTGGATTCCGGGACAACAAGTGGGAGAAGTGCTTGGGAAGACAAGGTGACTGAGCCCCAGTGGGAAAGGAAAGAAGGTTCCAGCGCAAGGGAGCCAGGCTGCACGACTGGGAGAGTGTCAGGAAACAGTCATCCACTTGGGCCTTCTCTTCTCTTCCCCACACTGCCCGAGAGGGTGACTGGCCCTCCAGGTGTCAGCTTCAGCCATAAGCAATAGTGTCACACTAAGTGCTGACACCGGAGACAAAGAGCTGACGACAGGAAGTGCATACAGTCAGGCCAATTACCGAGCTTTCCCTTCCACACCCTCCTCCCCTAGTCTCACCTGGGGAAGAAGCAGCCGCAAGAGAGGGCCTCTGGAACGAAGAAATACTTAGGCTAGGTGCTCAGGGGCAGCCAAAGTACAGGGTCACCTGGTGGGGGGAATGAACAGGAAACGAGACTGTCCTACAAATACTAGAAGCTCTTTACTGTGGGTTCGACCCCATTCCCACTCTCAAACTCACCCACGGAAGAATAAGCCAGGGCAAAGGATCTTATCCTTCCATCAAATTACATATTGCCTGTCAAAGTAGTTGACAGTGCCAAAGGATTGTGAGCTTGCCCAGAAAAATGTTAGCAGAACAGGCCAAAGACTATTATCCTTACAAAGGCCTGTTTGCAAGGCTGAACTTTCTTTTGCCATAAAAAGATACAAGGGTACTTAAAAAAAAAAACATGGAGCAAACATCATGCTTCACCACAAATTATTGAAAATATTCCCTTTGAGCTTAGGAACAAGAAATGGATGCTGACAAGGACCCTCATTCAGGTGAAGGGGCTACACGGTAGAATGGAACCAAAAGTAACCTACAAGTCCATACTGGTGTGGGAATTTTCCACCTTGGGAAATTTTATCAAGCGATACACTTGTGATCTGTGCCTTTTTTTTATATGTATGTTATTGTAGGGGAGGCAAAATAATTTTCCCTCTACGCTTCTAGGTTCTTGGCTGAGACCCCCTGCAATAAAGGACAGATTAATGGGAGAAAAAAACAAATAGAAACTTAATAACAGGTGTTCCTCCTGTCTGTGTGGAAGACAGACAGGAAAACTGAGAAACTCTCTCGAAAATGGCCCAAGCCATCAATTTAAATACCTAGGCCAGCTAAAGACAAAGGAAGGCCTTGGGGGTGGGGAGTCACCAGGAAAAGCACAGTGAACAAGAGTGAGGTTGTTCAGCACATTTATATCATCCTGACCTTCTCCAACTGATAAGAGAGTCTAGAGATTGAGTCAGCCCCCTCTTCCGGGTACAGAGAGGGAGACACCCTTAGGAATGGAGACTCCCCTCATAAATGCAAATGTCTCTTACAATAGGGTCACTTCTACTCCGTTTTCAAAGTGTCTCCTATATTTGCTGTTTCTTAGAAATAACCAGCTCAATAGAGTCAATATGCCAAAAAGGCGTGCTTTGAGGTGGCATATTCTGTTCTCCTTCGTTATACTTTGATCTAAAAACAAAAGAGACTCTAGCCAAATTTCAACATTAAAGAGTAAGCACAAGCCTTACACACACACACACACACACACACACACACACACACACACACATTTGGGAGAAATCACCCTCCTGTCAAGAAGTTCATTGTGCTGCAATGTCCGTGGGGGAAATTCACCAATCTGTGTCCTGCCTCTTATTGTGGTAATGAGCGTTTGAAATACCTCTGTCTCTGAAAAATTGAGAGATTGGTAATGGTGTGCAATTGGCACATCTGCAATAGGCAGATTTCTCCTGAAGCTACCTGATCCCCTTACTGTCTACCCCACTTATTCTTACCATTTTTTTCTTTATTTTTATTGAAGTATCATTAACATAGAGTGTTATTAGTTTGAGGTGTACGATATAATGATTCAACAATCCCACGCATTATTCAGTGCACACCAAGATAAGCGCACCCTTCATCCCCTTTATCTGCCCTACTCACGTTGCCGGGTAAACCAGGGGAACCCCAGGCCCTGGGGCCTTGACCCAACCAGACCCCAAAGAGTCTCAGAAATTCTTGGTCTTGTCAGGAGAATGAATTCAAGAACAGACACACAGCACAGTGGACAAGTTACATAAGCAGGAAAGTTTATTAAAGGTAAACGTATACTCTTGAGAGAGGAGAACGGCCAAGCTTGAGAGAGAGAGAGTGCAGTGTACCCTGGGGGGGTGGGTTTCTATCTTTTATTGACAGTTGTTAACTAGGGGGCAGAATATTTATTACTTGGGGCAGGAAGCAGGGTTTCGAGTTTTTTCTTCCTTGTTTGGTCAGGGGTTTCCTGTCATGGCATCCGCCATCTTGGGCCTGTCTGGTTTGATCCGGATTCTTGTGGACGGCTGCCAGGACCTTCCCAATAGTTGGCCATGGCTTCCTTGTTGCAGACCTCCAGGTCTCCTGTTAGACCCTAACTAACTGCCTACTCCAACATTTATTCTTAATATTTTTTAAGATTTTATTTATATATTTGTCAGAGAGAGAAAGAGCACAATCAGGGGGAAGGGTAGAGGGAGAAGCAGACTCCCTGCTGAGCAAGGAGCTCAATGTGAGACTCCAGCCCAGGACCCTGGGATCATGACCTGAGCCAAATGCTGATGCTTAACCGAGTTAGCCACCCAGGCATCACTTCTTAATTTTTTTTTTTTAATTTCCATTTCCCTACCTGCTTTACTCCCAGAAGCATCATGCAGAATCCAGTGCGGACTCCAGCCACTCCTTCCCTTCTCTAAGGAGCAAGTTTACAGTCACACACAGCAGACCATCCCATGAGCAAAATTATGGGCTCACAACATCCCACTCTTTATGCATCTCTCCATCCTCAGCTGCATCCGAACCATTTCTTCCCTACTGCTGCCTTCTCTAGAATTAATTAATTCATCAAATATTTATTGAGAACATACTATGAGTCGTCATAGAAACTGGGAATACAATAGGCAATAATGTCCCTGCTCTCGTGGAATTTGCAGTCTAGCGGGAGAGGAAACAATATTGAAACCCGCACCACTAATTTTTTTCAAGTAGTGATATCTGCTTAGAAACTAAGAACAGATCAAGAAAACAAATGATATGGAACCGGCCATGTGAGGATCTGGAGAAAGAGCACATGCCAGCTCCTTGTGGAAACATATCACACGTGTAAATTTGCTGTAATCGAAGTCCCAGGTGACTGAGACCGCATCTGTGTGTGTGGTTCCGTCACTCTTGTTTCTGTGGCTTTCCTGCTTATCCCATGCATCTGAAGCGAGTGCCCGCCACACCACAAGCATTTGGCACCTGTTTGTGGAGGAAATGAACAGGCAAAATGGCAGAAGGACAGAGGGGGCACAAGTCAGAAAACACAGAGCCGTGAGGGCCAGAGAGCACGTTCCAGTGTATTCTAGGGGCTCGGGAACACAGTGCAGGCTGTTCAGTAGAAGGGGGTGGCTCTCCCTTATGTTTGGGAAGGTCCTTCTCTCTGCTTAATGGCAATAGGGAAGCCTGTGTGGAGATGCTTCCTGTTTGAGCCTAACCTCCCAGCAAAGGGTCGGTGACGCTGTAGGTAGCGCCTTTACCCTAGGGTCCGGCGGTGACCCCCGTGTCCTCCAGTCCAGTGCCCCCCGACCACCACCTGTCCTCAGATTAGAGTTTCCAGACCCAAAGTGACAGGCTATTCAGTGACAGAGACCGCTGCCTTATCACCTCTTTGCCCTAGAAGTTTGAGTTGTGTTGCTCCCTGTAACACCCCCTTCTCAAGGGACCCTCTGCCCTTCGAGACCAGCTGCCCACCGACCCTGGCCTTCTGTCCCGCGGCCCCAAGCAGACGGGTCACCGAACTCCCTCGCCTTTCCCATTTCCTGGTGGTTTCACTGTAGCATAAGGCCTGTCTTTTTAGGTTGACTTCCTCCCCTCTGAGTTTCCGATATCCTCCTAAAAATCTGAGTGAGGGTCTTCTGCCAAATTCAATTCAAATTCTTCTGCCCACCATTCTGTTACTGCTCTAACAGGCCTGGAGTCCTACCAACCCCCTTCCTGCCACTGTAGGTGGAGAAAGTACAGACCTCTCCATGAAGGAGCGTCTTTCTCTCCTTGTGGCATTTAGAGCTCTGAGGGGACAACCTCGTTTCCTCTCCTGCACATTCTAAAGGAAATGAGAAATAGAGATAGGACTCAAATAAGGATCACAGCACCAGCCTTGTCTTGCAGCAGGCCAAGAATGCAGCTGGAATCCAAAGTAAGAAAGGCCTTCCTGAAACCCCCCTCCCCCAGATCTAAGCTCCGAGACAACTCAGCAAGGAGAGCCTCTATTTACTTCTCACCTGGTGGAGAGGGAAGGGTCCCAGAGCCCCAGGGAAAGCTGCCATGTGCATATGACACTTGACCTTGAACTGTGGACCAGTGGATGTCAGACTTGGGAGAGATATCAGCACAAGCCCCTCCTCTTCCCAAAAGGAGGAGTCTGTCAGAGGCAGATGGAACCTTCCCCTGCCTAGGACCCTTCTCCAAAAGAATCCAAGACCTGGTCTTGCTGAATCAAGCTGCTATGATGTCCTCTCCAGCATTCCTTACTCCACTGATAGAGAAATGAAGACCCAGATGACTGAATAAGTGCACCTATGACAGTGTGGGACGATTGGTGGAAACTGGGGGAGGTGGTGGTGGTCACTTGGACGGGGAGCTGCAGGCTGTTGGGGTGGGTGCTGTATGGCCAGGACCTCCTCCTATGAAAAGGAGTCCCCAGGTGGCCAGCTGAGGTTGTCAGGGTCTAACTGTGGCCAGGTCAGCCGGCAGGGGTTCATGCTAGCCTTGAGCAGCAGGATGACGGAAAAGTACTAAGACATGAAAGAACAGTATTTAAGGCATGCAAAAGATTTATTTCAAAAAGATTAATGACAGGAACATTTAGAAAATCTGATGCAGCATGACGCTCTCAAGCAAACTGAAGGAAACAGGGACTTGATGAAACGTGAGTGTTAAAAGAACATACTAAATCCAAGAAGGAATTCCAGACAGGCTTAAAACGCACTGTGGGATTTTCAGTGGCATCAGAAATAGGAAGGATCCCAATATGCCAAACAGAAAAATGAATCAGTGATGCGGAGGAAAGGCTTAAAAAAGTGAAAGCTCACATTATAAGGATGAGGCACACAGGTAAGAGTGCTTTGTGTGATGGTAGACAAGGAGGAGAAGTAATAGATATATCACACAGTGAGAACTGGTGGTCCTGAAGAAAAAATAGAACAAATGAAACAGAAACAACAACAAAACACTTTTTAGATTTTTAAATCTTCAAATTGAAAGGATTAAAGAATTAAAGATCATTCTAACTTATAATGACCACATCCTAATGGACGGTGGGTCAAAATGCTTGAAAAACTCTCCTCCTGGATTATGCAGTTAATTCTTTAAAGCACAATCAAAGGGGGTAGGTTTCCCTTTAAAGGGAAATGCAAATGTTAGCAGGGCTGCAGGTAAACACAGGCAGTCTTCCAGGAGAAAAAAAAAAAGTTGGCTCACTTGCTCCTAAACATACTGAAAACGCATGGCTCTCTACCTTGACCAAATACTGGAATCCCTTTGATGCTTGGGTCCCACTCCCAAAAATCAGATTTATTTGGCCTTGGGTATGGCTTGGTAATTCTATGAAAAGCCCCTCTTCCCTGCACTGTCCCTTGTGCTGAGGAAAACAGGGAAGAGAAGGCAGAGGTAAATATGGCCCCCCAAGGCCCCAGAGCTATATGTGTAGGAAAGCGATGCCTCAGAGCCAGGGACAGGGCAATGTAAGGTGCGACCCCCCGCCCCCCCACCAGGGAGGCAACTTCAGCACAGACAAAAGGGGCTCAGGACCACAGCTGGTTCTTGAGGAACACTTCACCTCATTTTTCATACTTCAGGTTCTGCCAGTTCAGGAAGTTAGGGCTGAAGACCCCACCAGCGTGGACGGTGCTGATACCATCTGGCAACAGCACGTAGTCCCGCATGTTCACGTCTCCAATGTCTCCCACCAAGGACTGGTTGCTATCAAAACCCCCACCGAATGAATCTTGCTCCTGCCCTAGGATGATGCTTGCTCCTGCCCCCACAGTGTACCCCTTCTCCGTACTCATCCTCACCATGGGCTTCCCATCCACCCAGAGCTCTGTAATCCCCGTGCTGGACTCCCAGGTAACACAGAAGTGCTTTGGTTTGTAAAAGGTCTCAGAACCCTGAAGTAGATGTCAGATCCACCCACAGATACGCTGTATAAGCCAAGCTTTTCCCTGAAGAGAAGGATCTCATTGTACTGCGCCCTGGTGGCATAAGAGAAGAGGCTCTAAGGGCAGGACAAGGCGGTGTAGGCTTGTAGGCACATGGTGAAAGCTTTCAGCGGCTTCTGCACCGGAGCAAACAGGGTCACAAAGGATGTATCTGATTCTCTGGGGAACACAAAGGCCTTTCTGTATGTATCTGTCGGATAGAAAACAGAGAGAGAAAGTGTCAGCAGCTGAGTTATGTTTAAAAAAAAAAAATTCAGATGAGTACATTTAAAGATCTAGTTGGCTTTAGTCACTGATTCACGAATCAGGCGGCATCCCATCTAGCAGATAGGAAGGAGCTCTGAGGAGCTGTGTCACAGAAGGTTCAGGAAGAAAATGTCTCTAGCAAAGAGGAGATTATTTCAGGCAGTCACCTTCCTATGGGGGAAGGAAGGACTGCTCTCAGCCCAATCACTAGGGCTGAGTAGGTGATTCCAGATTGACTGCATAAAGGTTACACTCCAAGGGGAGGCTGGCCCTTCAGTCAGGTTAGGTGTTAAGTCTTGGTTTGCTGATGTGGGACTTAACCCAATGATTCCATTGGGGCCAGTGGTCTCTTTTTTAACAGTTTGTCAGGCCACGAAGATGTATTCTCTCTGTATGTATGGATAGAACAGATTTAGAAACCAGATCACCCTCATCCCCAGACCACCACCTCTCCCCCATGCTGGCCATTTTCCCTGTGGCTTTGCAGAGTCTAGCCCAGAGACAAGAACCCAGTGACCATCTGAAGCAAGGTTATTTTTCAATTGCCTACCTCCTTGGAAAAAAGCACCAGTGAGGTTAACGATGACCAGGAGACACAGCAACAACTTATCCATGTTTCCTCCCTGTGGTCACTGTGTGCAGAATCTGGTTATCGCCCTGGAAAGATCAGCGGCTGAGATTCCCATCTTGGGTCTGTTCCCCCTTGACCTTTTATGGGCTACAGTCAGTGTGCCTCAGCTGATGGGTAAATGATTTTCCAAAATCTCCCCATGGAGCCGTGAATCAAAGCTCGAAGAGCAAATAAACCAAGATAAATCACAAAATGAGAGATCAATGCGGGTTATTTATTAGAGACTCTGCAGTGCCTGCTGTTGCTCCAACAGCCTTGTGTGGCAGTGCTTGGCAAATTACAACAGTCACATTCTGGAAATCCAGTCTTGGGAAATGCTCTAAAATATCAGCGGTGGCCTGGGGGGCAGAGGAGGCTCTACTCACAAAGACAACCATGACATTACTTAGGAGAGAGAAATTAGAAAATCGGGGCATGTTGAAGGAAACCATATGTATCTACATCCACTCCATAGAATGGATGGCCATTCACAATGCGAGTTGTGACTTTTATGCTACAACCTGTAAAAATGCTTATGAGACTATAAAGAGAACAAATAACATAAATTTGTTTATACACTATTTTTTTAAAGAAGTAACTTGCTTGAAAAAAAAATCTATAAGGAATACCCCCAACAATAAGTGTTCTTAACATAGTAATGAAATTATGAGGGGCTTTTTCCCTCATTAACAACATTTCTGTAAGGTGGTTACATGACTTCTAAAACGAAGTGTGTGTGTGTGTGTGTGTGTGTGTGTGTGTGTGTGTATGCATTTAATGAAGAAGCAAGGAAAGGGAGAATGGAGATCAGTAGTTCTTGAAGCTCCAAAACTACTATTTCATTTTATCAACAGGATACCCAGTCTGACTGTGGCTATTTAGCTTTACTCCCAAAAAACCTAGAACGGAGAACAAGATCAGTATGACATCCTGATTTTGTATTTTGCAGTACATAATTTCTATATAAAACATTATAATTTCATGTGAAAAGAATCTTGAGCTTATTCGTCATGGTCTCATCATGACTTTTCCCATAGATATTCAAGGAAAAATTGGTAATAAGGGTTATTTTTCAATCAACTGGAAGAACCAACCATCATGTGGGTAGCTTATTCCAAACATACAAAGTAATGGGACCATCACAAACGGTTAGTACATTTCTGGAAAACTTTGTTTTTGTTTTTGTTTTTAATGATCTGCAGTTAAGGGGCACCTGGGTGGCTCAGTCGGTTGAGTGTCTGCCTTCAGCTCAGGTCATGATCCCAGGGTCCTGGGATCGAGCCCCGCATCAGGCTCCCTGCTCAGAGGAGAGTCTGCTTCTCCCTCTCGCTCTCCCCTTGCTACTCCCCCTGCTAGTGCACTCGCTCTCGCTCTCTCTGTCTCTCAAATAATAAATAAAATCTTTTAAAAAAAATAATATGCAGTTAAATTTGCTTTCAAATGACCCTCCCCCCAAATTTTTGCATCTTATTTTTAAATTTTAAGATTGGCTTCAAAAGATTTTCTTATTTTAACCACTTGCCCAATTAAAGATAGATGCATAATTTGAACAGAAAAATATATATAATAAGTACAAGATTGGGACCCAGAAGGAAGAGGGGTTTTCCCTGTGCTCAAACTGCCTTCTTGTTTGCACTGGGCTCCCCGGGTGAGTCCAAAGAATGCAAGTACCAGTAGGATGGGTGGATACTATGGAAATACATGGATTTCAAGGAGCCCAGCACATTGTCAGAAAGATCTCCAAAATGGATATTCTGAACAAGGCTTAACATTGAAAAACAGTGAGATAGAGAGACATGGAGATAGGGAGAGGGTGGGCTAACGCAATGAAAGAGAAGAGAAAGGACAAGGAAGAAGGACTCTAAGCCCTCTGCAGTGAGTGTTTCAAAATCAGCTTCTGGTTCCAGTAACCTGCTGGACAGCATGGTGACCGCTCACCGGGTCTGACCGCGGCCATGAACCTCATTAGGGGAGAGGTGCAGTTAAGTCTGCATGCCACGCGACCCTTACTCCAGCCTCAGATGTGTTTGCTTGGAAGCTCTCTGCTCCCTTTCTCCTACAGTTCACAGCGCTCCAATAAAAGCCCTGAAGGATCTCAGCCTTTCCCCACACCTTGGCACTTTGGTTTCTCCCCGATTTCAAGTTCCAGGGGATGAGACAAACACCTCAAACTGCAGCGATCCAAAGTATCAATTGTGGGAAAAGAAGAACATTCTAAGACAAACAGAATGTTTGTTATCACAGTGCAAGTCTACTGAATAAATAAAAATTTGTTGGATGGTAAACATAGGGCTATCATTTTATTTAATCCTGGAGCAGCTAGACGCTAGACTCCAGGGGCTGAATAACGCATTTGGTGTGCTCTCCCAGTTCAAACAGAAGCCACTGTAATGTGAGAGAAAGAGGAAGCAAGGGGCACAGCAGGGAGAAAGAGCCACACAACCAGAGACAACAGCTGTCTTCCCGAAGCTATCACTCAGCCTAGAACCAGGGTTCCCCGGCCCGCACTGGTAGAGACGGGCTGCACGTTGCAGTCACTGAAGGATCTTTAAAAATTCTGCTGCCTGGGTCTCACCACCAGACTATCTGCTGTAGCCAACTGTGGTGTGGCCTGGGCAACTGGATTGTTAAAATGCCCCCAGACATTACAATACAAGCATCTCAAGTTGAGAATCACTGGCCTCGAGGATTTTTCATATGCTTCCATGCCCTGGGTAAAGTCTCCCCAGGATATGAGATTATGTCTACCAGCATACATGGCAGAGAAGGT
Source organism: Callorhinus ursinus (assembly GCF_003265705.2). Taxonomy (NCBI): domain Eukaryota; kingdom Metazoa; phylum Chordata; class Mammalia; order Carnivora; family Otariidae; genus Callorhinus; species Callorhinus ursinus. Next base: position 1,694,259 of record NW_027397150.1, read on the forward strand.
GGGGGTTTCCAAGTCACAGAACTTTGACAGGTGTCACGGGCATACTCTGCCTAATGTCTGTGCTGATGCTGAGGCAGAGCAGAATTTTTATGCGCAAGCCATTCTCCTACACTTGCCAAGGCTTGTCACCGTGACCAATGGCCTACTATTTCTGCCGGACACATTTCCAACAAGAAAATGAAAGCCAGGGAGATTGCCAGGACCCCAGAAATGGTAGCCAACAGCCTGGAGGCATGGAGAGACTTTCCCATGAGGAAGCATGCCCACACCCCCATACCCTCTTTCCTCCACCAGCCGCACGAGTGCAGAGGATAAGCCTGTGCTGCCAGGAGCAGTTTAAAAGCATGGCCCCCACAGCAGACCACTTGGGTTCCATCCCAGCCCTGGGCAAGTTAATTAACTTCTTAGGACCACAGTTTCTTATCTGTTAAATGAGGACTATAAAATAGTATTACCTCATAGCATTGTCATGGAACAAATAAATATACGTAAAGGACTTCAAACGGTGCCCGGAATGTGGTAAGCAGTCCTCAAAAGACATTTTTAAGACTCTGCCTTGAATGATTAAGCAATTATCATCCCGGGAATGGGAGTTTATGAGATCACTCATCTGAGTGTACAAAAGGATGTGGGGTAGAGGAGGTCTTACTGAATGGGTTCTCAAAGAATGCACCAGAGGTAGGCTAAGGGATAACCTGAGTCAAGATGTGCTAGATCCTTCTTTAAAGATGACCACCTGCCTTTAAGCTTACTGGGAGCCAGTCATGTCCCCCAAATAAGACATCTGAGCTGCCAGGAAGACATTAAAGTGAGGGTTCCAAAAACATATTGGGCAACTGAGCTTGTGAATTGCAGATTCCTGGGATCTAACTCTGGAGCATCTAATCCAGTAGGTTGGGGTCAATGAATCTACACTCATAATGAATACCCCAGGTGGTGATGATGCCTGTAGTCCACAGGCCACAACCTAGCCAGGCCATCCAGGTGGTGCAGGAGAAGTGACAAGGTGCATGGATGCGACAGAGGCGGGGAACTGCAGGGAAGAAATCCCGCCTCCGAGCCTAGAAGTTGCTTATCTCAGATAAAGCTATTCAGAAATCAAAGCCACACTTCTGGGATTCTACGGATCAGAAATCTATACTGGGGGTGCTTGATTTGGGTATTTGTATTGTTGTTGCCGCTGTTATTGTTGATGTTTTAAGGATCTGGAGTCAGTTGCTATTTTTGTCAACCCTTGCACATCAAACCCCGGGGGGGGGTTAAAAGCATGGGGGAAAAATTCACATACTTAGCATCCAAACTGCTTTGTTGCCTGGGACTCCAAATCCATTTCCATCAGGCCCCAACCCCACTTCTGAGGCAGCCTGCAGTCCCTCCTCCAGGCCCTGGATGGACCTCAGAGATGGGTCCTCATCCACTCATCTGACTGAAGGCCATGCAAGGCTTGTCACCATGACCAATGGCCTACTATTTCTGCCAGACACGGGGAGATTTTTGGTACCTGATCTGCACGTCCATGGGTGCTCACACTGGGATCAGGCCTGGCCCTGACTCTTGTCAACATGGCTACTTTCCGTCCCCAAAGAAAGTGTCCTATCAGGTAGCAGCCTCCAGCATCTCCCTATGATTTTACATTTACAATCTCTGACATATATGATTGAGCTACCCCCTCTTCTTTGGCCTGGAAAGGTGCTGCAGTATCTCTTCAGGGGCTGGACTACTGCTTCTGTGGGACCTAGGCTCCTTCCCATGGATGGAATTATATAAATCTATTCTCCTTACCCCGCCCTTTTGAAAGAAAAATGTTTATTGTCTACTATGCCCGGGCCCTTTGTATAGTTTACTTCCTTTTTCTCATGGAAAGCCCTCTATGATAGTTTTGTTGCAGGATTTAGGTATCATTTGGCCCTCCGTCCTTTTAACTTCAGCCTTAATGCCTGATTCCACAACTGGACAAACTGGATGCATGATTCCTACTATAAAGGAAAACCAGTGCTGATGACATCACTTTATTAACATCAATGAGAAGTGGCCTCAGTGGACAATTAATCTTACTTTCCATTTACTGTGAAAAAGAATTGCTTAGAACCAACTCACCCAAACTAAAATCACCCTTTTTGGCAGATGTCACCCAACATTTAATTGGATAACGTCTGACAACTCTATACAGTACAAATGTGTCAGTTACCTTGGGATATATTTTCTACCAAAATTACATAGATGTATCTACCAGTGAGCTAAATTGTTTAAATTTAAACATTCCAGGAAAGTTTTATTGAGAATTTTTAATGTTTACTAAATGCAAGTATCAGCTGTAAAAATTTTCCTGGCTAAAATTATTAGGGCCAGAGGCTGTCCACTAAACTATGTGCAGTAAAGTAACAGTAATTGAATTCTGAGGAAAATATTAGCTCAGCTCCCGTCCCTGGAGAGTTGGGATGGTCTTCTATAATTAAGACATATCTCCTGACTGGATTCCTTAACTAGAAAAAAGTGTCAACCCTCTCTTCTGCTTAGCTGAATGTCAGGGTATATGGATCTGCCCTAATTGGACAACAGAGAATATTTGCACTCACATTTTTACCCAAGAATATATCCTTAACTTGTATGCTTCCAAATAGTTATCAAAAGGCAATTAGGGGACTCAATATTCATAAATAATTACCTGAAAGATTTGCTGTTCATCCTCCTAATATGCTGAACCTAATCTTTAGCAAAACCTTTGATTGCTGTCACCTCAGACTAATTCCACCACACTATACTTTGATGGTATATAGTGAACCTATGTTCAGGGATATACAGCAATGCAGCTTAATGATAATAACAGCAGAAACTGTTTGGAGAGCTTTCTCCATGCCAGGCACTACATGAAGTGCTTTCTATGCGTGATCTTGTTGATTCTTATGACAACCCTTGGAGCTACTAACTTTTGAAGGGGAGCAGAATAAGCCACCCCAAAAGATGCCACTTTGGCGTAGCAATTATTTTGAATTAAAGTTACTTAAGAAAGAGCCAACGCAAGGACACTCTGAACCTCCTCTGTCCCTCTGAAAGCAGGAAATAAGTCTCCCTTGTGAAAGGTACCCTCCCTGCACCAGGAAAGTAGAAGGCATCCTTATTACCAGAGGTAGAAAATTTAGGACTAAGAAGACTGTATAAACAAGCCTTGTTACTTCCTCACTAATTTGCTATCCAAAGTCCAAATGCTTTTTCTCATCAATTCTTCATGAATTTTTTGTTTCCTTGGCTACCAGGCATAAAAGCTGCCTGCTTTGGTCACTTCTTTGAGTCTCATATTTTTATAGGAACCCATTGTATGAAACTAAACTTATTTTCCTCTTGTTAATCTGTCTCATGTCACTTTAATTATTAGACCAGCCAAAGAACCTAGAATGGAAGAAGGAAAAAGTTTTCCTCCCCTACAGTTTTGATGCCCATCGTGGGGCTCTCCACTGGCTGACACTCTTGCTCCGGGGTGAGACTTGTCCCCCATGCAGCTGGGGGATCCTGGGGACTCTGACAAGAGCCAGCAGAAAGTAAGAATTCTTAACCAAGTCAGTCTCCTGGGTCTCTGCCTACAGGGTCTGCTGCGAGCAAGAGTAGAGAGAGTCTTTTTCTTTTCTAAATTTAGATTAGCAGGAGAAAATTTGTGTGTAAACTAATTCCTTGGTAATAGCCATTATGGTAAAGATTTGTTATGAGTACTTCTGTTTGCTATTGACCCCTTTCCTCCCAGAGATGGTCACTGTTTTCCTTTTTCTATGTCTTCTGTGTCATTTGTGATGAGGAGGGAAACCATGCGGTAGAACACAGACAGAAGCCCTATGAGCCTGCTGTTCAAGCCAGCCTCACAGACTGGTGAGTTCATGGTTCTCACCAGACTGGTATCTGTTTAGACAAATTTTGCTGTGGGTCCCCTGTGTGAAAACCACACGAGGTTCTCCTTTCATCTTGTTCTATGTCCTTGGATGTTGGCTTTGTGACCAGGGATAATATTCTCTCTGGTTTCTACCAGCTGGAAGGTACCCCTTCCAGTGTGCATGTGTCTAGCAGCATTCTCTATGTCCTCCCATGCCAGCTTACAGGGGCATTTGTCACAAGGGCTCCGATCCATGAGGGGCTTTTGTCATCCCCACCTTCATTGTCTTGTTAGTGCTGGAGAGATCCCATTTCAGTAGCACCTGCCTGGTGTCACGGAGCAGCAAGTCCAGGACTGGAGGCAGGTCATGTTTTTGAGAAACTGGAGACACCATTTTCATTACACAATTCCTAAAACATATGACCATGAAGGGTTTTGTTTTCTTTTTTTAAGATTTTATTTATTTATGAGAGAGACAGCATGCACAAGCAGGGGGCGGAGGGCAGAGGGAGCAGAGGGAGAGGGAGAAACAGACTCCCCACTGAGCAGGGAGCCCTACTCGGGGCTCGATCCCAGGACCCTGAGATCACGACCTGAGTCAAAGGCAGATGCTTAACCAACTAAGCCACCCAGGTGCCCCAAGGGTTTTGTTTTCTTAGGCTAAGTCTGGGAATAAATTTTCTGGATCTTGTAAGGGTTGTATCTTTTGCACCCTCATTTGGTAGATTGTGTGTGTGTGTGTGTGTGTGTGTGTGTGTGCATCTCTTTTGCATCCTTGGTTAAGCCATTAAGGCTAATTGGTTTGAGCCACTATTGAGATTAATATAAGATCCTACTTGGCAAGCCTGCGTGGCTTAGTCGGTTAAGTGTCTGCCTTTGGCTCAGATCATGATCCCAGAGCCAGGGATGGAGCCCCACATCGAGCCCCAGATCAGTCTCCCCGCTCAGTGGAGAGTCTGCTTCTCCCTCTGCCCTTCACCCTGCTCTTATGCTCTCTTTCATTCTCTCTCTCTCTCAATAAATAAATAAAAGCTTTAAATATATATATGCAAACATACATATATATGTATATATGATCCTACTCATCAATTGCCAAAGGATCCTTTGAATTGGAAAACTTCTATATTTGAAAAAAAAATCAGAGCATTCTCATCCTAAACAAACTGTCTTATTACTACTTATGGAAAGACCAAATTAAAAAGTAGATACAAACAAGAATAGCAGCTAGTTTTAGGGACTCCCTTAAGAAGATAAAAGAACAGAAATTAGACTTAGAACAAAAATTAAAGCCCACATCTGACATCAATTCCCCTTCCTAAAGTCTAGCTGCAGCTCCTCAGCAAATTCCTTTAACTCCCCCAAACTCCTCCACTTTCCCCAGAAAATCCCCTAAATACCTGCTGCCTGTTTTAGCTTCCATTTCCCCACAAGATTTACAGACAGCACTCTGGCCTGTTCTCTAAGCTCAGGGAATACAGGTTACTCATGTAAGTGCTGAAACCCAAGAAGTGTATTTCACAGAACCAGCTGGGACAGAGAGTAAGGCACTCTTTGCTGGGCTCCATCATCCGGCTCTTTCAGCTTCAGGCCTTTCTGTGCAACATCCTTTGTGGATACATACTGGACCCACCCCCCACAACCCACCACCACCACAAAGAATTCATGTCCCCTGGATAGCAACAGATCTTCTAAGTTACAATGCCCTTTAACTTCCACTTTCAGAAGACCCTGACAAATTTAGGGAAGAATTAAAAAGATTAGTGTCCATTCACCACACCACTCATGAGGACCTTGATTGGCTGCTAAGATATTCTCCCACTGTAATTGTAGTGTGGTTAACAGAAGAGCCAAGGGCCCCCTGGGGACAAACCCCTCTCATAAGGGAAAGAGATGGCCAGCATTTCTCCCAGGCCCTCCTACAAATGATCAAGAAATGGATTAACTGGAGGCCAATGTCCAGGGGCTGATAGAAGCAATAGTAGAGTCTTTCCCCCATATGGCAAATTTGTGTAAGGTTGAATTGTGCTCTCAGAAAGAAGGAGAACATCCAAAGGCCTTTGCTGAATGCTTTATACAAACCTTTCAAAGGCATGCTGTACTATACCCTGAAGCTCCAGAATATAGAAATCTTTTAATTTCCACCTTAGTAGGAAATCTCCCTTACATAAAAAGACATATTCAAAATAATGTGGTTGCATGGGTGAGTCCACCTCTAAGCATTATCATGGAAGCTGTGATCCAATTCTCTGAAGATAGCTTGTAGGAATGCAAGACAGAAAGGGAGTTAAAACCAACAATTGTTGATCTGTCACTTGAATCTCTGGAGAGGCAAAAGTGCTACTCTGAGAGCTACTTGGAGTCCTCTCAGACCTTTTCCTATTTGCCTTCAGACATTTGCAGATCTCACCAAAAAAAAAAAAAAAAAAATCCAAATGTTGGAAGTCAGTTGTTCTGCATTTTAGAAAAGGAAGAAAAAAATTAAATTGTAATTACCCTAGACTTCTGATAATAGACAAATATCCTTCAAAACACCTAGGAGAAAATTCACATTCTTTCTCTGTCCCTTCCAAATATAAACTTTGCCATGTCTTTAAAATGTAAACACCCTTGGGCGCCTGGGTGGCTCAGATGGTTAAGCGTCTGCCTTCGGCTCAGGTCATGATCCCAGGGTCCTGGGATCGAGTCCCACATCGGGCTCCCTGCTCCTTGGGAGCCTGCTTCTCCCTCTGCTTCTCTCTCTCTCTCTCTCTCTCCCTCTCTCTCTCTCCTTCTGTCTCTCATGAATAAATAAATAAAATCTTTAAAAAACAAATAAAATAAAATAAAATAAAATGTAAACACCCCAGGAGACAACTAAAACACAGCCCATGACCACTTGAGACTGAAGGGAGGCGGGGACCTTTTTAAAACACAAGATTTTAGAGATTCCCCTGCCCAAACGCTAGCCCACAGCCCCCCATAAGATCACCTTGTCAAGGACAAATACAAATCTTAAATGTCTTCTCCAGAAGCACTATAAAAACTTTAGCCATTTGAGCAGGCAATCTCAACTTGTTCTGTCTGACAAATACAATTTGAATTCAACTGTTATTTATAAATTAGTGACTTTTATATTACTGTACCTTTTTCATGGCTAGAATTTTCAAAACAAGGCTGGAAGTTCTCTGTGTTTATTTGTTTGTTTATGTACATCTGTGTATGTCCATGAACCGAGATGGTATTTTCTTCTACCCCCAGAAGGTATTATCAAAATTAATTTGTAAAAGAGCTCTATTTAATTGGCTTAAAAATAAGTCCTTATGAAATAAGAGTTCCAAAAACTCAGAAATATAGACACTAACACGCATGTTCTTCAAGTTCATGTGATCTGGGATCATCTAACTAAAAAGCTAGTTTATGTTTGTTGGTTAAATTAAAATATACACGTCTTCAGGGTTATCCAAAAAAAGAGTTATCAACGTGAAATCTAACACAGACATACAACATTTATTCCACCTGAGTTTACTAGTCAAATACATTCATGGTATCTCTTAGAAAATTTGTCAGCCAGGAAAAGAGCTTGGAATCATGGCTGAGTGTCTCATGAAGTGTGCGTTCAGAGTCTAAACATAATTGTTCCATGCAAATAATATCGATATATGTAAGTAGGATAAAAGTTTATAGATGAACTTATCAGCAATAATTGTGTTTCCCAAGTCTTTTGAGTAACTTAAAACCTTAGAGTTTTACTAAGATAAGTTAAATGGTGGATATTTATTAAATATCTAGGTCATTTCCAAATCTGACAAAATATTAAAACATTAATTACCAGACATAGGTTTATCTACTTTTGGCCGTCTATTACATAGAAACTAAAGGTATTTGGGTCAGTTAGTAATCATGTCCAAATGTTTCGTTTTGAGAGGTTGTTCTATGAAAGAGCACATGTTTCTAGAAATTATGAAATGTATTCATAAATTTGCCAATCTAGAGAATGCTGATGTAACAGTTCACAGATGCTTACTTCTTAGTTTTTACTAGACATTAAGGGTCCTAAGAGTTAAAGAATTCTTTTTTTTTTAAGATATATCTATTTGAAAGAGAGAGAGCAGAGGTAGAGGCAGAGGGAGAGAGAATCTCAAGCAGACTCCCCACTGAGCATGGAACCCAACACAGGGCTCAGTCTCACGACCCTGTGATCATGACCTGAGCTGAGACCCAAGAGTCCAGCGCTCAAACAACTGAGCCACCCAGGCACCACGAGGGTTAAAGAATTCTAATTAACACATGTAGTTAAAACTGTTAGAAATAATAAGGAAAGCAACTCTCTACGCAAGGAAAGTGGGATGTGTTTTTACATATGGAAAGGTCTGAGGTACAGAGATGCATTTTTTGTTAAGGGGGACAAAAAAAGTAAATTTGTCTTGAAGTAAAATTGGTTATTTCAGAATGAGAAGGAAAATAATGGAGAACAAACTAACAGTATATTTGGAGAGAGAGAAAGAATTTTACCTCATGGAATCAAGCTGGCTAAAAATGGGTTAAAGGATTTTTAAAATCAATTTTAGTATGGGCAGTTGTTTATGTAATGTTGTTTTATCTGCTAGAAGGACAACGTGTTTTTAGACTATTGGTCTGTGCTTAGAAAGATGTGATGAAAGGGGGTTTTTTACTTTTTAAGTCATCTGCCTAGAAAACAAATATTTTGTTTTACTAAAATCATTCCCTATGCTTCAGGTTGTCTTTATCAAGTGTTTGATGACTCAGCTGAGTCTTAATATTAAGAGCTGAGTTTTACTTAACACTGTGTAACCTTCTGTATTTGCCTTTAAAATAGTTTCTTTGGTTAAATAGATAATTAAATATCATTTCATAATTATCTGTGATTCTATTCAGTCAAGTGTCCAAACCTTTTGATATTTTTTTAAAGATTTTATTTATTTATTTGAAAGAGAGAGAATGAGAGACAGAGAGCACAAGAGGGAAGAGGGTCAGAGGGAGAAGCAGACTCCCTGCCGAGCAGGGAGCCCGATATGGGACTCGATCCCGGGACTCCAGGATCATGACCCGAGCCGAAGGCAGTCGCTTAACCAACTGAGCCATCCAGGCGCCCCAAACCTTTCGATATTTCTAACAAACTTCTCCAAATCAAATTCTAAGTGAAGTTTTTTGACCTGGAAGTAATTTCCAGAAAGTCCCTGAAACATCTCAAAAGATTTGTTCTCTCTCCTTATAAAAGAAAAGACATTAAACTAAGTTAGGCTTATTTGATATTAAATTACATGGTAAGCACAGTCACATAAGTGATGCAAAATCTTCTTAGTTTATATTTGCGTGGATATACGTTATTAATATAAGTGGTTCCAGAATTTATATAAAATTTCTGAAATCCTAATATACTCTGGTACAACGTTATCAGTCATAATTCCAGTTATTATCTTAGAATGTTGTGTGTCACTGAAACAATCAACAATGAATTTTCAACAGATTTTTAACCATGGTCATTTTTTAAGTCTTTTTATCATTTACATAAGTCATTGTTTTATTCTGATGTTTTTGCAAAAGTCGTCTTCAGAGAAATTCATGAAAAGGACATTCACAAAAACGGGTATCTGATAACTTTCAGATGACACCACTGAAGTGGGTAAGAATTTATAGAACTCTAACAGAGAAACCGAGGGCTT
>NW_027397150.1:1704180-1709304 GCF_003265705.2 Callorhinus ursinus
AGAAGAGAGAATCAGTGATATAGAAGACCAAATGATGGAAAATAAAGAGGTTGAGAAAAAGAGAGATAAACAACTACAGGATCACGAGGGCAGAATTCGAGAGATAAGTGATACAATAAGACGAAACAACATTAGAATAATTGGGATCCCAGAAGAAGAAGAAAGAGAGAGAGGGGCAGAAGGTATATTGGAGCAAATTATAGCAGAGAACTTCCCTAAGGTGGGGAAGGAAACAGGCATCAAAATCCAGGAAGCACAGAGAACCCCTCTCAAAATCAATAAAAATAGGTCAACACCCCGACATCTAATAATAAAAGTTACGAGTCTCAGAGACAAAGAGAAAATCCTGAAAGCAGCTCGGGAGAAGAGATATGTAATCTACAATGGTAGAGCTATTAGATTGGCAACAGACCTATCCACAGAGACCTGGCAGGCCAGAACGGACTGGCATGATATCTTCAGAGCACTAAATGAGAAAAATATGCAGCCAAGAATACTATATCCAGCTAGGCTATCATTGAAAATAGAAGGAGAGATAAAAAGCTTCCAGGACAAACAAAAACTAAAGGAATTTGCAAACACGAAACCAGCCCTACAAGAAATATTGAAAGAGGTCCTCTAAGCAAAAGGAGAGCCTAAAAGCAGCATAGATCAGAAAGGAACACAGATAATATACAGTCACAGTCACCTTACAGGCAATACAATGGCACTAAATTCATACCTTTCAATAGTTACCCTGAATGTAAATGGGCTCAATGCCCCAATCAAAAGACAGACGCTATCAGATTGGATTAAAAAACAAGATCCATTCTTAATCTCAGGAAACAAACTGAGGGTTGCTGAAGTGGTGGGGGGTGGGAGGGATTGGGTGGCTGGGTGATAGACATTGGGGAGGGTATGTGCTATGGTGAGCGCTGTGAATTGTACAAGACTGATGAATCACGGATCTGTACTTCTGAAACAAATAATGCAATATATGTTAAGAAAAAGAAGAAGAAGATAGCAGGAGGGGAAGAATGAAGGGGAGTAAGTCGGAGGGGAGACGAACCATGAGAGACGATGGACTCTGAAAAACAAACTGAGGGTTCTAGAGGGGTGGGGGGTGGGGGGATGGGTTAGCCTGATGATGGGTATTAAAGAGGGCACATTCTGCGTGGAGCACCGGGTGTTATGCACAAACAATGAATCATGGAACACTACATCAAAAACTAATGATGTAATATATGGTGATTAACATAACAATAAAAAATATTTTAAAAAATCTGCTGGAATTAATTACATGGAACTAAATGAGCGGATAAGTATGATCATAATCTCTATGATTTTAAATTTTGGAACATTGTTGGTTGTTTTATGTTTGTTTTTCCAGATTTAAGAAAACCTTTCTCTCTTAAACTATCAACAATTTGCTAACACATACCAATGTGAATAAAGACAAAACATTTGTCTTTTTCTCCCTACCTGTTCCCTCAGGAATTTGGAAACTCTTAGTGCATATTCTTATTTTCATGGCAATATAGTTATTTATGTGAGGTCAATAAGAATCTGCCTGTCCTTGTGACAGGACACAATTGGAAACGTTGTGTATACCGAGGCTTTGACTGAAAGGTCATACCTGAGAATAATCAGCATAGCATCAGACATGACCAGACAGCTTTAAGAACTAAGGTTGACTTTATGAAATCAATAAAACCCCTTGGAAAAACAGCCTGGTACCTTGCTGACAGGGTTCTCAGCAGCTTCACCAGGAACGTAAGGAAGGTCACCTATTGGCAAGCTCGGGGACCTCAAGAAGAGAAACATTTACCCACATGGATAGGTAATACAGAGCTGATGGCAAGTCCTTGGCCTGGCTTCCTAATAAAGACCACACCTCTGCACAATTAAAGCAAAATTCTTAGTAATACAGGAAGATCCTCATGAAAAGACTGAGCAACCTGCCTAAGGGCCATTAGAGTGTGCAGCCCATGATCTATAGGCTTCCAAACCTGCTGTGCATCCCCAGCATGAAACCATCCCAAATACCGTAAGTGCTCATGAGAAAGCTGCCAAGATATTTCTCCTGTGTTAATAACATTTTCTGATAATTAAAGTGACACAGGAGATCAGATTTTAAATTTTGACAAAACCGTGTCTTGGAGGTGATAGCCCCTCAAAGGTCATGGGAGCCCCGAGCTGCAGCTGCAGGAGTGGGGCCGCGTGGCTCTGAGCCTTTCCCCAGCTGCTTGTGTCAGGGGACCGTGCTGGTGTGCTGGTGTGCTGGTGCGCAGGTTTCGAGTGGTCTGCCCCTAATCATGTATGGGTCTAATTATCCCACAAGCCCTGCTATTTTTAGTGCACAATTATGCAGAACATGAAGATTTTCAGGAATGCGTATATCACATCATAGTGGGAAAAAATGCCTGTTATTTCAAAAAGGATGGATCTTAAAACAATGTTGAATAAAAAAGGCAAGTTATAAAAGCTGTGTAAATGTTATCTCTTACTCGGCTTTTAAAATTCAAAACAATAGGATATAATGGACATCAGTATCTATATATCTACTGTGTCTATAAAGTATTTTTAATGAATAATTCATCTAAAAACCCACAACTCCAGTCTCACAAGGAGAGAAACCTCAGACACATTTAAATCCAGGGGCTTTCCACAAAATGCCTGACCAGTACTCCTCGAACCTGCCAAGGTCACAAGATGCAGGGCAAGACGGAAAAACTGTCACAGGCCAGAGGAGGCCAAGGAGACATGATGGTGAGTGGGATGCGGTCTCCTGGACCAAATCCTTGAACAATAAAAAGTACATTAGTGGAAAAGCTAGAGAAATCTGAATGAAGACTTGAGTCCAGTTACGAGTAATATGCCAACGTTGGTTTTTTTAGTTTTGACAAATGGACCATGGTAAAGCAAAATGCTAAAATGAGGGGAAATTGGATGAAGGGCTTATAGGAACTCTGTATTATTTTTGTAACTTATCTATAAATCTAAAATTATTGCAAAGTAAAAGTTTATTTTAAGAAGGTCATTAAAAAAATATGTAAGAAAGATACAACATACATTGCTATGCTTGCACCTGAGACAGAGGACAAAGCTGTCTTTCAACGATTTGAGTTTTGGGTGTTTTTTTTTTTTAATCTGATGCAATTTCCATCCTTGGTGGGATCATTTCTCAAAATAAAATATAATTTCTTTAAAAAGGAATATTTTAAAGTTACAAGTAACCATTAGAAGAGTATATATACTTATAACTTCCAAACAAGAGAGAAAATGTAAGTGTTGGGGTGTAAGGAAGCTAATAAATTGTACTGCTCTCCTTTCCATCTGAGTTCTGAACCAATTGAGAGAAATTAAGAAGTCAGACAGACTGAGGTCAAAACACTGACTTTCAGACAACAGGGCTGGGCTGGTGAAGAGGGCTTCATACCCACCCCCAGATATAGACAGAGTTTCACTCACCCCACCGCAGGTGGTGCTGGAGCAGACAGATTTCCCCTCATGGGTGCAGAGTACCTATTGTCAAAGTCACTACAAAGCCAAGAACAGACCCAAACACATGCTATCTGCAGACAGGCAGATCCCCAAATACACACACACACCCATACACAAAGCAGGGGACAGAAAGGGATGGCCACCCATATGCTCAGTTCCCCAACCCAAAGTCATCAACGGATAAGTCATTCCTTCCAGATGGACGACAGAGGACCCTGCTGCAGAGCCAGTTCTGTGGAACGAAAAATCCTGATTCGTAGTGTTTGCTGGTTTCCATGCCATAAATAGTCCCACTAGGGCTGACTTCAAGCTACCAGTGTGATATCTGGAAGAGGGGTGCAGAGCCTGCCCCAGCCAGCTGAAGAACACAACCACTTCTCCCCTGGAGGGAACTGAGTGGAAAGGAAGTGAGGCCAGGAACGTTTCTCTGATGTTGCTTCCATCCTATGAGGAATGGGAAGTAAATATTTCGTTCCCAAATACCTTTATTTTTTGTTCTTTTCATCCACAGGGCTCAACCAATACACCTGTGACCAGCCAGAGATGTGGTTGTCCCAGTACTTCTTTACAGATTCTGCTATAACAGCTGGTAGTCAATGTAGACTTTGCTTCAGAAACTGAAATGGGTCTAAACAATAGATTAGTTAAATTAACTACAAGGCCATGCTACAACCAGATCTAAAGTTATCTCCCTACTCTTCCCAATCCAAATGATTTCTAGTCATATGGTCCAAGTATAGCTCCATCAAAAACTTTGCAATGAAATTAAATGACAATATTAAGGTATTTCAGTAATAAATGTCAACAGCATATAGATGCACCAATCAAAATTTTAAAATCTCTTCATTATTAAATTTCCAGGGAGAGATTAAAGTCTAAAAATTAAATTCCCTCGTAAGTAAAGTCCAAATTAATCAGAGTCCAAGTCAAATTGTCTCACCCTTGTGAGTTAAAAATCCACAGAAATCCCCCCAGTTTCTAACGATGCCGGTATCAGCCTGTCATGCTGCACAGCCCCCTTGGAGCCACATTCCTTCCCTGTCTGCAGCCTGGGCCTCTTCCAGGACAGGAGTGTGGCTCCTTCAAGTCCTGCAAAGTGGGAAGAGCCCTTCCTTTAAAGAGTTCAAAGAGTTGAATGGGACACAAAGATTAACACAGCATGGGCTCCCCCCTGTAAAATGTAGAAAACAAGCTAAAACCACAGCTACTAAATCAGATACCCCTGACAATAATAATAATAATAATAATAATAACAATAATAATGATTTTCCCCAAACCCAGGACTCAGTGTTGCCAAAGGCAATATTAGAAATTCCATAATGTCTGAGAGAATGAGAATGAAGAACATCTTGGTTTGGGCTTCACAAGATGCCAGTGAATTAATGCTTATTGTTCCGAGTCTATAAGCTAGAAACTCATTGAGAAGAATCTCTTGAAAGACTAACCTGAAATCCAGGGATTTGCCCCATCTGGGATAGAAACCCAGCCCCGCACGCTCTGAGAGCAGGACTGGGGCCATTGCCTGCACCGTTTGGGAATCAACAATACTGGCAAAGCCTGTCACCATGTCTCATTTGATGTATCTTGCTTCTCCTTTCCGTATAATCAAACACTTGTGATTCCTACCCGTCCCTTTGAGCC
>NW_027397150.1:1709404-1792868 GCF_003265705.2 Callorhinus ursinus
GGGCCATCCCTGAGCAGTGCCCTTTCTGCCTTGGCATTTTCTGATGTAGCGAACAAAGCCAGAGCCAACTTTGGAAGGGATGACTCAAGTCAAGTAAAAAATAATAATAATAATAAAATATACTTGCTATGGAAATGTAGCTTCAAGATAACTCCTAGCAACACTGCCACCGGTCATTTGTACGTTCTGTCCAATGCTTCTGCAACCTGAACCAACTCAGGCGTGATTGAGAAGTGAGGGAGAATCGGGGAAACCCAGATGTAGTGTCACTGTTTTTCTCAGCCAGCTGCTTCTTGCACCACCAAACGGCAGCTACCGCGGAGGACACCACCACAGAAAACAGCCACCGGGGGAACCTGGAGTCACATGCTCCCCCTTGCAGCCCATCTGGCTCTGTCCTAGAAAGACCGTCTTGTTGTATTTGCCTCTGCCTCTGTTATTCAGTTTTACTGATACAACCTTCCATCAGGTGAGACTTACCTATTTTTATTTTTTAAGGTAAAGTCCAAAATTTGGTGTATTTTATCTAATTTATTCACGAAATTAGTTTTATTAGAATAGTTACTGTTTGGGACGTTGAGCCCATTACATTGTTGTGGAAGTTCTGTGTGGCATGCCCCAAACCATATTTCCCCCATAATCCCTGTTACATTTTAGGATATGATTTTAAAGAACAGAAAGTTTCCTCATAATATATTGTATTACACCAGAAATGACAACTGAGAAATATTCACAGAGAGATTGAAAATCTTATGAAATTATTTATACAGAGTTTCCTATCTTTAAGATTGGGCTGAACACTTAAGCCAAACCCTGGTGGTGTAGACACTCTGTACAGAAAGCAAATGGTTGGACTCCCAAAAATTGGCAACAAGTATTCACTAACAGCTGCTAATTTAAGTCTCTTGCTGGTAGAAACTACGGCAGAAGAAATATTGTGTAGGGTCTTCGGGAAAGACTTTTCCAGCAGCAGGTAGCATAAGCGGAAAGGATTTGGCTTCATTAGGAACCAGAACCAGGAACCCAAGCAATCGTCCCTCTCTCTGCATCCTTCAACTCTGCTCCAACTGGAGGATAAGCTCTTGGTCTTGATTCAAAAGTATAAATAGAGGAATAACACACCTAGTCCAGACTAGGTCAGATCACTATTGGTCCAAATCAACTGTTGTCGGTGATTTAAGAGCACATAATAAAAACACAGTCGCCAGGAACCATCCTCCATGTGGGGTGGGGGCTCAGTTATCAGGAAAAAGGAGCTGGGAAGAAGCCAGAACACATCCGCCCCCGCAGGGCCTCACAAGACCTGCATCTCTTCCCCCCCCAACCCCCCACCCACCCCCCAGCCACGGCTGTCCTACTACCCTCGGGACAGTGCCTTTGTTCTCTCGGTCTTTGGTCTAAAGGGTCACATTTCCTATTGTGCTGCTGGGAAAACGGGGGCTCTGGGCACGAGTTAGGGATTGCAGAGCAGCTAACACTTCCCACAAGATGAAGAGGACAAACAGCTTGAGGAACCCGTGCATTATTTTTTCTGTGGTGTGTTCCATAAGGTCTTCCTTGGTATCATGTCTTCAAAAAAAAGAACACTGTTTTATATGGTCTCTAAGGTCCCTTTAAGCTAAAAAAAAAAAAAAAAAAAAAAAAATTCCTCCGTTCACGATTACCACTTCGGTAGCCTGCTCGTTACCCCTTAAATACTCCCTTCAGACGATGGTGCTTTGAAGAAGGAACGAAAGCAGTCCCAGCAGAGCCGAGGCCGGGTTTTGATAAGTGGGACCCAGCGTGTGGCTGACACCAACACCGAAGAGCCTGACACACGCGGGGGTGGGGGAGAGGTTTGATCTCGGACAGTTGGCCCTTCAGGACTCTGTGCTCCAAGAGGAGCGGGAAGGACCTCAGGGCCACATCCAGGACTTGGTGAGCACACCACCAGACAGACACCTCCCACGATGGTGTCCTCCCGGCCAGAACATGAGGACCGAAGGTGCTACCAGCAGAGACATGGCCCATCTCACCTGGTGACAGCATGAAGTCACACGCATTTACACCTCCAGTGTGTCCCAGCAAAGACTGGTTCTTATCCAAGACTGTCGCCACAAAAGCCATCTGCTCGTGCCCCAGAACAACACGTGTCCCTGTCCCACAGAGTATCCCTTCTCCAGACTCCTCCCCGCCATGGCTGTCCCACCGCCTAGAGCTCTGCAATCCCTGGGCCAGGCTCCCAGCCCCAACACACATGCTTTGGACCAGGGGCGGCACTCTGTAGGATCTTGAAATACGTATCAGAACCACCCACGGACCCTTCTCTTCAGGGAGGAAGATGCATGTTCTTGCTCCAGGATGTTCTATGCCTAGAGCCTGCCCCAGGGGTGACATTAGGACAGAACCTGCCCCACAGCTGTGAAGGACTCTGTGGCTTCTCTAGCTGCCCCTCAAGTGGGACAGAGACATCACCCCGCTTGATGCGGAACAAAGGCCTTCCTGCCTGTGTCTGTGGGAGAGCAAAGTGGAGGAAAGAAGTTGCATGGCTTGGAACGCAAAGACCTCTTCTCTCACTTCTCTGTACAAATGAGGTAACCACACATCCCACCCTGCCCCTTAGCCCTCCCCCAGGCTGTGGATTCCCTGCCTGTGCTCTGAGCAACCTCTGTTCCCTCAGACCAGACCTCGGGCACAGCCCCGGCCAACCTCACCCTTCCTGGGCAAAACCACGGCAGATGGCAAGCACCGGGACACAGCAACAGCTTCTCGTGTCCACTCACTGCTGTGCTTGCAGTTGAGCCTCCCAGACGTGTCCATGGAGAGGGTGTGGGAAGCCACCGCCCCAGGGCCTTGGTGGCCGGGATGTGACCGTCTCAAGATCTCCCCCTTTCTGCATTTATACCCACAGCAATGGGGACATCCCAGCTGGTATGTGAATGTGAATGATTTCCCAGACTCAGCCCCTCGGGCCAGGAGTCTGGGCTCCAGGGTCAAGGCAGCAGGATCATTCCAGAAGAGGGGAAGCAATGAGGAATACTTATGAAAGTCTCCTGAGCCTGCCGGTGTTCCAACTCTGTGAGAAAATGTTTGCCAACCTGGAAACAAGGGGCAGCCGGTTGTGTTTCCCAGGTCCTGCTACCTTGGGTGGCCATTCTTGGAAAGCCAGGAGGTAAAACACCAAGCCAGAAGGAAGAAAGTCTTCACCTCCATTTTATGGAATGGACGTAGCTGCCCTCCACCCTCCACCCGGGGCTTTGACAGGTACAGCCTAGACTCGGACCCTCCAGAGGAGTGGAGGGAGCAACCAGTCAGGCAGACGATGTTTCACAACCACAGCAGGAAGCCAAGATTGAAAGCTTTACCAAGAGAGGAAGCAGAGTCATTCCCCGACAGCGTGGGTTACACATTGGACAACCGTGTTACTGCAGGGCTTGGCTCAGGGGGTGCAGATCCAAAGTCAAGGATGATGGGGCAGGACAGAGGAATAGACAAGACTTCCCCTCCCCCTCTCCATTGCTCCTGTGCTAGGACTCTGGAAACAACGTGAACAGAGCACCCATGCTTCAGGGGCAAACACATTTGAGCATCGGAGCAGGACAGACATTAGAGGTCACCCAGCTCCAACACCTCAGAGACATCAGGTGACCGGACCGAAACTGCACAGCCTGGCGGGCCTGCCTGGTCCAGTGCCCTGGCCCTTACAATGGCCTCCTGGGAGGACACCAAAGTGCAAGGACTCTGGCCACTTTCCAGGCCAGGAGCCAGGAACAGTAATGAGCAGGGTCTGCTGGAGAATACTCACTAACACACAGCAGGCCTGAGGTACCCCTGCTGTGCAGCCATCTTGCCCAGCGCTGGCCCGAGGACCCCCCCCCGGCCCCCCCCCTCCCCTTGAGGACTCTGGATTCAGCCTGCTCCACCCTCTTCTTCAAAGACCCTGCTCAGGCTTCTCACTCGCCAGGCTACAGAACCCGTGTCTCCTGAGCTCCACTCTGGCTGTTTGCCCTTCCCCCTCCAAGAAAATGCACAGACTTCACTTGAGGGTTTTGTTTTTGTTTGCTACAGTAAACAGTAATGAAACAGACATCGGAAATATAAATTACTGACATGAGAAGTGCGTGAACCCTGATAAAGCACGCATAGAAAGAGTTGTCCAGATTCTCTCAAGACTCTCTTTGCAGACATAATTCTGTGTAGTTTTATGATTTTGCCCTGTACTCCCTGATAGGGTCACTTCATCATCTGTTGGTAATTTCCACAGAAGGTAGTAAATTCTGTAAACTTGTTTGGTTCACTCAAGACCCACATCTCCACATCCCAGCTCCCCTTCCTGCTCTACCATACCTGGGAAGCAAAAGGGTACATTGCCCAGATCTTTTGCCGCCGAGTTTCCACGTGTGACCTTAAGTTTAGCCAACCAGTAACTCTTACAAGACAGCTGGGTGCACAAAGCCCTTGCAAGTGCATCGATCTGCAGAGCCTCCACTTCCGTGTGAGTCAGTCCTGGAGCTGAGCCATCTGAGCACATTTGTTCTCAAGGCAGCTGAGAGGCTGTCCCCTCCTACCTCCCATTTCACCATAACAAATGAGGAGCACCTGCCACCCCTTAGCTCCCAGACTGATGAGCTTTGAACTATATACCTTTCTCTTTCCTCCAATGTATGGAGAAGTTGAATCATGATGTCTAATGAAGTTAATGGGATGACTTCTGATATTAACCCATGATTCTGACTTACCTGCCTCCAAAAGCCAAACCCCAGTTTGACACATGTGTTCTCATGCATTTGCAGAAGAAATATTATGACTTTTATGATATCGTTTCATAAAATTTTCATCTCACACCACATTGGATTATTACAAACTCAGCAATGAGAAAGAGCACAGTTGACATGTTATCTGATTTTTATAATTTATTATAAAAATTAATAATCACATTCGATCGACATCATTTTAATCCGGACTTTACTGATTGTAGTAATCTATATCACAAGATCCTTTCCATAAGTTATTTCTTAATGGTTTGTACAATAGCCTTTGGAAATACAAATCTAAGTAGTAAGATGTATTATTTGAAAATTAATCATTCATAAAACAAACATACATTGTTATTGGCATATATAAAATTAAAATTTAGTTGTATATTAGTTATGATAAAAAAATCTTGTGATGCAAATTTTTCCAATATCTGAATGATATCATTAAAACTCCAGTAAAATTTCACCTTTTTTTTTTTTAAAGATTTTATTTACTTATTTGACAGAGAGAGACACAGTGAGAGAGGGAACACAAGCAGGGGGAGTGGGAGAGGGAGAAGCAGGCTTTCCGCTGAGCAGGGAGCCCGATGCGGGGCTCGATCCCAGGACCCCGGGATCATGACCTGAGCCGAAGGCAGACGCTTAATGACTGAGCCACCCAGGCACCCCAAAATTTCACCTTTTGATATAAAAAAAATTTGTAATAGGATGTTGTGAAAGGCTGAATTGTAACCCTCCCCCCAAAAAAAACATACATATTGAGGTCTGAACCCCCAATATCTCAGACTGGGAACTTATTTGGAAATAGGATTGTTGCAGATATTATTAGTTATGTTAAGATGAGGTCATACTGCGGGAGAAAGGGGAACCCTCCTACACTGTTGGTGGGAATGCAAGCTGGTGCAGCCACTCTGGAAAACAGTATAGAGGTTCTTCAAAAAGTTGAAAACAGAGCTACCGTATGACTCAGCAATTGCACTACTGGGTATTTACCCCAAAGATACAAATGTAGTGATCCGAAGGGGTACGTGCAGCCCAATGTTTATAGCAGCAATGTCCACAATAGCCAAACTATGGAAAGAGCCGAGATATCCATCAATAAATGAATGGATAAAGAAGATATGGTATATATATATATATATATACAATGGAATATTATGCAGCCATCAAAAAAAGAAATCTTGCCCTTTGCAACGACATGGATGGAACTAGAGGGTATTATGCTAAGTGAAATAAGTCAATCAGAGAAAGATAAATATCACATGATCTCACTGAGATGAGGAATTCTTAATCTCAGGAAACAAACTGAGTGTTACTGGAGTGGTGGGGGGTGGGAGGGATGGGGTGGCTGGGTGATAGACATTGGGGAGGGTGTGTGCTATGGTGAGTGCTGTGAATTGTGTAAGACTGATGAATCACAGATCTGTATCTCTGAAACAAATAATACATTATATGTCAAAAAAGAAGAAGAAGAAGAGGAAGATAGTAGGAAAGGAAAAATGAAGGGGGGGAAATCGGAGGAGGAGACAAACCATGAGAGACTATGGACTCTGAGAAACAAACTGAGGGTTTTAGAGGGGAGGGGGGTGAAGGGATGGGTTAGCCTGGTGATGGGTATTAAGTAGGGCACATACTGCATGGAGCACTGGGTGTTACATGCAAACAATGAATCGTGGAACACTACATCAAAAACTAAGGATATAATGTATGGTGACTAACATAACATAATAAAATAAAATTAAAAAAAAAAGATGAGGTCATCCTGAAGCGGGGTGCAGGGAGGGGGCTGACGCATTCAATACGACTGGTGTCCTTATAAGAAGATCCAGCTAAGGACCACCACAGACCAACAGCAAACCACCAAAAGCCAGGAGGCAGCAAGGAATGCTCCCCCTGAGATTTCCAGGGCCCCAGCCCAGCTGTCACCTCGATTTCAGACCTCCAGCCTCTAGAACTGGGCAACATCCATTTCTGTTGTTTCAGGCACCCAGCTCCTGATGCCTGGTGATAGCAGCCCCAGGATACGAATACAGAAGTATTTGATTTCAGGTTTGAACCCCACTGTCACTTTCTAGTAAAAGGAGTTGGTGTTGTATATTATTTAAAACTGTTGAGGACGCCTGGGTGGCTCAGTTGGCTAAGCGACTGCCTTCGGCTCAAGTCATGATCCTGGAGTCCCGGGATCGAGTCCCGCGTCGGGCTCCCTGCTCAGCAGGGAGTCTGCTTCTCCCTCTGACCCTCCCACCTCTCATGCTCTCTCTCTATCTCATTCTCTCTCTCAAATAAATAGATAAAATCTTTAAAAAAAAAAGATTAAAAAATAATAATAAAATAAATAAATAAAACTTGAAATTCACCAGGCTGTGGCTGATTCCTCCTTAGGAAACAGAATCTTGAAGAAAGCAGACATGAGAATTCTGTCAGACACAGAAAAGCAACAGTTTGGGGATTTTATGGGAGACTCAAGCTCTAATAAAAATATAATGGAAGTTTTTCAACAAGCACTATCAAAGTAGAATTGAAAGTAAAACACCAATACTTACACATAATGACTCTCACCTATAACGTGTATTTCTCATAACAATTCTGCTTTGTGATCCTCATCATAAAACACTGCCAAACACAGAATGAAAACATCTAATGCGGTGTACAGTAATTTATTTATAGAACATTCAGACTGTAAAATTAAATGAATTAATTCTTTTGAGGAAAGCCAGTGGTAAAATTATCAGTAAGCTTCACATTTTTATACACACACACACACACACACACACACTCTTCTTTCTAGGTGTGAATAAAATTGAGTTCTTACAGAGCCGTGAAAACCAGGAGAGGTACCAGAAGGCCTTCACTCTCGCTGAGCATTACTTCAGGCCCGAGGATCAGGACAGCCGCATTGAACCCCCTGCCCCAGATTGACCTTAGCCCGCCTCGGTACAACTTCCAGTGGTGTGAGGCTCCTGTGGAAGGTTTCCAGCTTTGAATCAAAGCTATGCTTTCATGTGTCTGCATCAGACCAGTCGAGTCCTCTTGTGGAGTCCACAGTTCTCATGGAGCTAACTTCTCAAATGCTTTATGTAACACTGTTTGCGCTCAAGTGCTTGCCTTGTGCACCTGCTCTCTGACACTCATCTGGCTCTGTGTCACAGAATACCCCTCTACTAAAAAACGTAACCAGGGGCGCCTGGGTGGCTCAGTCGGTTGGACGTCTGCCTTCGGTTCAGGTCATGATCACAGGGTCCTGGAATCGAGTCCCGCATCAGGCTCCCTGCTCGGCGGGGAGCCTGCTTCTCCCTTTCCCTCCGCCCCCCCCCCCCCCCCACTCATGTTCTCACTCCCTCTGCTCTCTCTCTCTCTCAATAAATAAATAAAAAAGCTTAAAAAAGAAAACCTAACCAGAACAGCCCGCTCTCTTGTGGAAAATCCCTAAGCTTTGGAGATCCGCACTCATATAAGAGTCATGGCAATAGACACATATTAATGTGGCTCCCTTTCTTTGTGGGGGAAAAGGGGGACTCCTCATTCCCTTTAAAGTGGGGGGAAACACTGGTTTTCAAAGATGAGACTAAAATTTATCTTGAATTTCACATGAGTACTTGCAACGAGGGAGGTGTTTAGACCTTCCGTGTACACTTCAGAGTACTTGCCGTGAGTTCTTGCACAGGGAACCCTCGGCTCACCTGGTGGCTTCTCCAGCCGGAATTGCATTAATCCTCCCAGAGACCGGACGGTTTTCTGCCTTCTGTGGGTGCCATTTTTCACAGGTATTAGCTAAACCCTCCGCTCCCTCACCGTCAGCCTTCAGTGAGTGTGCGTCCTCGTTGTCAGGAATGTGGGAGGATTAACACTTTGACTCTTAAATGCGATACCTGTTTAAAGGT
Source organism: Callorhinus ursinus (assembly GCF_003265705.2). Taxonomy (NCBI): domain Eukaryota; kingdom Metazoa; phylum Chordata; class Mammalia; order Carnivora; family Otariidae; genus Callorhinus; species Callorhinus ursinus. The sequence continues at coordinate 1,718,022 of NW_027397150.1, forward strand.
CCCCTTAGAGCGAGAGGAGCGCACATTAATTTGTGCGGCTATTGCTTCTCTCTGGTCTTCGATGTCCTAGGATTTGGAAGAGGTTCGATTCTAATGCTGGCGTGAAGATTTAGAATCCATAGCAATCGAAACAATATCCTTCTGGCTCACTTAATGATGACTGCAATGTCCCTGCGAATGGCGCCTCCAGTACTGTCTTCAGTGACCCACGCTGGTGCTTGGGCCACTCACCAGAGAAGGCAGCCCCACGTTCGTGTGCGGCGGCTGGGAGCAGAGAGGACCCAGTCAGTTCCCATTTAAATCGAGTTTTCAGGGCTGATTTGAGTCAGCTCGCTCACTAGTGTCCCTATTTTTCCAGTGAAAAGTAGAAAATCTTGCATAAATATGGAAAAAGTTATGCTCCTGATATACTGTTAATAGGGAAAGGATTTTATATGCCGACTCTGTCACTACCATTAAATCAAGTCCCTGTTCTGATATAATTGTAGTCTGTATTGTGAATGAAATGACAGAATAGTTACAGGGACAATAATGATAATTATACCAAGAAGGCTTACAGACACCATTCTAAGCGCATTGCCATATTAACCTGGTTAGTCCTCACAATTCAGGTTATGTGCATTATCCCCATTTTACCAGATGAGGACCCTGAGGCACGAAGAAAACTGTGCACCAGGGTATGGAAAAGATGGTGGTAGATTAATGTCCCATGACATACAGATAGGAAAACCCACAGATGCTTCCAGTCGATACATTGTGTCCACATTTACAGAGAACAAAATGTATGCAGAGTGTCCTGGTGACGTTACCGTTATAATTTGGAAACTCTTAACCACATGGGATTTGGCCTACACTAGGAGTGGGACTAGGGTCTCCGTGGACAGACTGTTGTCCAGGCCAGCTTCGTGGGGGTCACACAGGGCCCTGCTCTTCGGGGGTCCCTGCCTAGAAGCGTCCATATGCCAGCCTTAAGGCTTCATCATTGCCGTCTTGAAATACTTAACTTTTGAACAAGAGGCCCCAGATTTTCACTTTGCACCGAGACTTACAATGATGTAAACTGCCCTGATTGTTACAGTGACTATGCAGGAACTAAGTTTCATTCCTTTCATCCAAGCTTTAAACCTTGCTTTAGCTTGGGAACAAGATTTTATTGATAAACAAGCCTTGTTTGCAAAAAAAAAAAAAAAAAAAGCAAAGTTCTGACTTACAGGGAGTAACGGATGTTACCATTTAAATTGTAAATATTATAAAATCGAGAGAGTTAAACTTGCCATCTTTTTAAATTGATGTGAGAGGAAATGGGGCCCTCTCATCCCCAGCTAGTCACTGTGTTCAGAAGTGAGCTGGTTGTCATGGAAATGCATAATAGCATGTTTATTTGGGTTAAATATGAAGTCAGACTTTTTCTGACAGAAGAGAAGTTGATTTGGCTGATTTGTTTGACAATGAAGAGTGGTTTTGCTTATTAGAAAGAGTAAACATAGGCCTCATTGTGCCCAGGGTAATCGTTTATGCATGTTGTCCTAGCATGATAACTGGCAGCCCACCATCATTAGGTTATAAGGCAGATAACTTTCACACACCGACAGAGTTAAATCTCCAGGGCTAAGATTTTTTTTACTGCTCCCCCTAGAAAGTACATAATAAAATGTATGTTATCAAAATATTATATTAACCCTGGTGTGTTAAAATTAATATTCAAAATTTTCTAAACCTTTCTATGTATATCGGGTTAAACAGAGACTTCTAAAGGGCAATGGATAAAATTAAGGGTCACTCGATAAGTCTTGATAAAGTCTTTTTGGTATAAATCAGAGAAATTGGAAATTCGGGAAATAAATCCATTTGCAAGTCAGGCAGTTTTTAAATGTCTTGTTCAACAGAGTTAAGGAGAATCGAATCAGGGGCTAGAACCTCATATGTAAGTTTCCTGATAGAGAATTTGCGACTTGGGCCATATAACTTGGAAGGAGCTCAAAGGATTAAGCATGGATGGGGGATGTGGCGTGGGCTGTTGACCCCAGGGGTTTAGGAAGTCAAGCAAAACTAGCCCTCACATTTCCTTAGACGAGGAGAGTAATCTTTGTGTACTTCCTGCCATAAAATGTAATCCCCTCACTCAAGACTTGAGGCAAATGGAGTTTCTCTTCCTTAAAGCCAATGGAGCCCAGAAGCTAAGGAATGCTGAAAAGTGGTAAGTAATAACCCACAATGAGAAGGGGGGTGTCAGAGCGACACGAGACCCAACTTCATGAAAGAGTTCGAATAATTGGAGCAACAAAATAAAGCAGCATTGGATTACAGCCTAAGATGTAAAATAAATATCTATGAGTTCATACTGATATAAATCAAGGATTCAGTAAATAAATATGTGGGAGAAGAGACAGACATCTCACGCAGAGGAATTCCAAATGACTTTACATACACACTCCCCCCTCAAGGAGGGGGCAATTAGGAGAGGTTGGGGGGTGACCCCCCTCCAGAGGTGTGGGCCCTGCTTTGTGACCCTCTTCCAATGGGCAGGGAGGCGGAGTGGGGAGACACCCCACAAATACCACCTCTGCCAGGGGGCTAAGTCAACACTGACAATCACAGATCATGTCACAGTTTTATACTCCAGCTGTAATGTGATGAAAGTGGTACTTCACCTCTGTGATCAGCCTCCCCAAACCGGCAACCACAGTCTAATCATGAGAGGAATGCCCCATGAATGCCCATCACGGAGTGCCCTACAATATACCGACCAGCACTCTCTAAAACTGTCAGGGCCATCAAAAACCAGGAAGGTCTGAGGAACCGTCACCATCCAGGGGAGGCTGAGGAGATTCGACAATAAATGTAATGTCACCTTGGATGCAATCTTCCAATAGAAAAAGGACATTCAGGAAAAACTAAGAAAATCCAAATAAACCAGGGGCTTTAGGTAATAATAATGCATCAATATTCGTTCATTAACTGCAACAAATGTACCGTATTAAAGTACAATGTTCATAGTAGGGGAAATTGTCAGGGGTAGGGGAGTATATGGGGAACCCTTTGTACTATCTTCCCAATTTTTCTGTAAATCTAAAACTGTTCTAAAATATAAAATCTATTATAAAAAATAGTGATAATAAAAATGAATGGAGCTTAACAATCAGAATATCTATCATTATTTTATCATCTTTATTAAACTGGGACAAATTTCTACCTTTATATCTAATAATAATGTATACGAAATACAGCATATGGCGGAACATACTAAGTTTTACCATGGGGATCCAATCAGTAAAAAGACCCAGTCTCTTTCTTTTTTAGAAAGATGTATTTATTTATTTGAGCAGGGGAGAGATGGGGGGAGAGCGAGAGAATCTCAGGCAGACTCCCTGCTGAGCGTGGAGCCAAGGGAAGGCTCTATTCCAGGACCCTGAGATCATGACCTGAGCCGAAACCAAGGGTCGGCTGGCTTAACTGACTGAGCCACCCAGGTAGCCCGACCCAGTTTCTTCAATAAACAAATTACAGGGGCAAAAGGTGACAAACAGGGAGCCTATGAAGAGGTTTAGGAGACATATAAACCAATGGAATGTGAGGACTGTGTTTGGGTCCTGATCTAAGCAACCAAACTCCCCTGCCCCACTTCTCTCGCTGTCTTGCCTGGGCATCCTCATCACCTGCCTGACAAACTATCTGCACCCAAGCCCATGTCTCAGGGTCTACCTTTGGAGAATAAACTTAAAATAAAATTTTTTTAAAATAGAAGAAGAAAACTGTGTTCCATTTCCAGTTCTTGGCTGCACATAGCCTTGGAATTAAGCCCAGCTCCCCCTTCCCCAGCGCCAAAGGACATCAGTCAGTGGGGATCAAGGTGAAGGAACTGGGTCTTTCCTATTCTCTTCCTTTTGGGGCTTTCAGAAGAACCAGTGTTTGTGGACAAGAAAGAGGAGAGGGTGCAGGAGGGGGAGGAAGGAGAAAGGTAGACATCCTCTAGAGGCTCCTATGGGTACTTTTTTTAGTTTATTAAGATAGAGGTTCCAACTTCCAACTGGAAGTTGGAACCACAAACAGAAAGAGAAATGAAGAGCCTGGGAAATGTGAGTGGGACATTACAATTTATTTGTGCATTTTTGTGACCCTGATTGTTTCTTAAAACTAACTCAGAGCCATTTCTCCTAGAGAGGCTTCTGCTGCCAGATAATGAATCAGGTAATTCTTCCATCTGCCCTAACCCTCCTGTATTTATTCATCAAAAGACTGTCTTCTTCCTGATTACAAAACAGATTCAGTAGGAAAGATCCTTTAATGAGAATTCAAGGAACACTATCACCCTAACAGGTCCTGCTGGGCAGCAGACACTGGGACAAATCACTGAAGCTCTCTGACCTCAGCGTCCTCATCTGTGAAACAGACTCTTTGCCCCATAAGGTTTCTGAGACCCTCTTTAGTTTCAAGAATCCTACAGTGCTATTATTGGTGGAGAAGCTCATTCCTCTCAGGAATGTATCTGCCCCCCCCCCAGGTTCACAGTGGGCTGGAAAGGGAGGAGCTGACCCTGGTACGGACCCCCCACTGCACAGCCTGAGCCCCCCCATGGGAGGAGCCAGCACCCCCCAAGCTGCAGTGGGGTTGGGGACAGCCCAGCTGGCTCCAGGCCCCCAGGCCAGGCAAGGGATGCAGGCAGCCCCCGTGCACCGGCTTAGCTGCTCCTGGGACCAACCGCCTCAGAGGCTGCCTCCCCATCACCTCCCTCCAAAGACTGGCCCTTGATGAGGTCCCCACCGAAGGCAGCCTGCTCTGGCTCCAGGACTCCTCGAAATGTCCTTAGAGTCTTCCTCTCTGGAGGGCTTCCCTGAGGACAGGCCTCACTGGCACGGGAGCGTGGCTGTGAGCCAGGGAGATAGAACACGGGAACACAGGATCCTCATGATTCTTGAGAGGGCCATACACACGCACACGTGCGCACACAAATGTGCACACAGAGCCCCACACACGTGCACACACGGCCCACATGCACACATGTGCACATGCATGCACGCACATGGACATGCCCATGCCCACACATACACACACACACACACACACACACAGACATGCATAGCCACACCCACACACATACCCACGAATATGGTGCACACAGCAGCACACACGCGCTCACGTACACAGTTGACCTAAGGGGTAGAGTCACCGCGGTGCCTGGCGGCAGGGGACCGCTAGCTCTAGCTAACAGTGAGATCAGAGAAGACTCACACACTAGAAAAGGCCAACAGAAGCCTCATTAACTGTAGTTTAAGCCTGGTAAGTGTTAGTCGACTCTTCAAGAAGCCTACAAGCCATTCCCCTGAGGCTTGTAGGAGAAACAAAGCAGCGAGGGGAAGTGATTTTCTCCACAAGCAAAGGCCTCAGTCTGCCACTCGTGTTGTTAAGGAGCATAAATCCCCATCAATAATCACACTGATCTTCACGTCACTTCTCAAAACATAAAATGCCTTTCAGCTCCTCACCTCATCTGACTTTCACAACAAGCTGTGAGTTACTGGGGTCATGAGGAAAGAAGCAAGGGGATCGGGAGACCTAGTCCCTGCCACCCACTTGCTGGTGGCTTAAGGGAGTGACTTGTCCTCAGGGCAAGTTTTGCCTTCATTTTACAAACCAGGAAGCTGAGGCCCAAGCAGGGTAAGTGACCTGTCCCTACCAACCAGCAATATCACGGCACAGACTGGAAAGAGTGAACACTTGAAGCAACAGCTTCTTCGTTACGGGGTCTGTTGTCCACGTAGAAATGATATCCGGGGGCACCTGGGGGGATCAGTCTGTGAAGCCTCTGCCTTCAGCTCAGGTCCCAATCCTGGGGTCCTGGGATCGAGCCCCACGTCGGGCTCCCTGCTCAGCGGGACCAGAGAGCTCTCCCTCTCCCTCTCCCTCTGCAGCTCCCCTTGCTTGTGCTCTCTCTTTCTCTCAAATAAATAAATAAAATCTTTAAGAAAGGAAGAAAGAAAAGAAAGAAAAAAAGAAAGAGAAAGAAAGAAGAAAAAAGAAAGAGAAAGAAGAAGGAAGGAAGGAAAGAAAGAGAAAGAAAGAAATGATATCCAAAGGCTGAGGTGGGCAGGACGTAGGACTCCTGAGGTGCAGAAGACAGGAAATCCATCACTGAAAAATCATTTTTATTGTTTTCTCCTTGTTATTTCTTCAGAGAAATGAATGTGTGAATGTCAATGCCTGTGGAATCAATATGGAGCAAAACAAGGGGGTGAGCATGACTCACACATGTGACTCCCCCGAACCCCAGGTCTGACAAATAACCTGAGGCCACCGAAGCATCACAGGCCCCACCTGCCAGTCACAGCTGGTAGTGAAGAAGTGTCTCATGCAGACCTACCCTCACCACTTCTAGGCACTTCGACGGGGCGAGAAGAGTAGAGGCCTAGAAGTGCGGAGTCCAGACGCCCAAAAGCGCCTCAGTTAAAATCATCTTTTCGTTGCTATCCCAAATCTACTGCTTGCAGGTTTGAAGCCATGCCTCCTAGCTCTGATGGGACACGACAAGCTGGTTTGTGCCTACAGAACCATTTCCTTCCTAAAGATTCCAATCACACCCTTTTCCACCTTGCTCTTTACCACCTGAAGAGCCCTTGGTGGAGGAGCCCCTCCCCTCAATACTTGTCTTCTCAAAGGACCGCCCCCCCAACTATGCTGAAGCCTGGGGGAGGGGCTTTCCCCAAAAGAAAAAGGAGGAACTGGAAGCAAAGCAAGAGTTTCACCACAGTGCTGGCCCAAGGGCTCTGCCAGCAGCCGAGCCCATGCAGGTGGGATGAGGTAGCCCCTGCTGTTCGCCCCCCCAGGGGAACATTCACATCATGGCCCCATTGTTGGGCAGCCCATCTGCCCACTGCCTGGCTTCCAGCTGTAATCTCCCTATCTTGAGTTTTATTTCTCCTGGATTTTTAGGGGGAGAGGTTCAAGACAAGGTAAAAAATTAGTGTGTATTTTTTTATCAAATATAGCCCTTTGGGAATTGTAGTGGGTGTGACTCAGCTTTACACTAGGAAGTCATAAAGTCTGCCACTGCTAACCTCATCCCATGCCATCCTCCATGGTGCAGAAGTACCAGTACGACATGATTCGGTGCTTACCCAGAGAAGGAAGAATCACTGATTCCCAAACCTCTCTGTACCACCTAACTGCTGCTTTCTGTGTAAACTCTGCTGTACTGGTTTCACTTGCTCCATTAACATTTATAGAATGTGATTTATGAACCTCAGAGAGTCTGATCCATTGCACTTTATACAACTGGATAAGCTGAAAGGAAAATGCACAGACTCATCTTGGCATTAAAAACAAAAAAGACGGTTGTCCCACTTATGCAACATCATGGTCAGATGATAATATGCAGAGGACGCACACTGGCCGAGGGGCTGGAGAGCAGGTGCACAGTCAGGATGGGCTCAGAAGCATGGTGAGGGTTGTGTCCGGAGAAATTGCATCCAGCTGTAGAAATGGAGGCCCAAATACAGCAGCCTAAGCAAAACAAAGTGTTCATTTTGTCACATACAAGAAATCAAAAGATACAAGGCACAGAGGGTGGTGATGTAGTTCCACAAAGTTGTCAAGAACCTAAGTTTCCTCGAACTTATGAACCAACCATTCTTACTCGGTGACTCCCGTTCTCAAAGTTACAAGATGACTGATGAGATCTAAACCATCATATCTGTTTTCAAAACTAGCAGAAAAGATAAAAAAAGACTAAGGACAAAAGATTATGCCCTGGCATTCTGTCCACTTTCAAGGAACCTTCCCAGAAGTCCCACCTAATGACTTTTGTTTATTTTTTTAAGATTTTTATTTTTTTATTTGACAGAAAGAGAAACAGAGCACAAGCAGGGGGAGCGGGAGAGGGAGAAGCAGATTCCCTGCTGAGCAGGGAGCCCGATGTGGGGCTTAATCCCAGGACCCCGGGATCATGACCTGAGCCGAAGGCAGACGCTTAACCAACTGAGCCACCCAGGCACCCACAACTTTTGCTTAAATACCATTGGCCAGACTTTGCTTGTAACCAAACATAAGGGCGATGAACCAGGGTTTACTTCGAGGCAGAATGGAAAAATAGATATTGAGGGGGCAAAAAGCAAATGCTTTCAGAGCAATCCACAATCTGTATAAAGTCAGTGAGCTGGGTTGTGAGATCTCAGCTGAGCTCAGCACACAGTGGACATGAAATCGAGATGGTGAGGGGTATGTACGGTGGGTGTGAGCTTAGCAGGACAGCGGGAAGCATGCAGAGTCAGGTGGGAGATTAACAAAGTGAAGAGTGGTACATAATCTGGGTGGGCTCAAGTGAGACAGCCAGGGGTATGTAAAGTTGGTGCGGGTTCAGAGAGTTAAAGTTAGTGTCCCTTTGGCCAGCACGGATGAACTTTCACGAAGCCTTTAGACCCATTTTGCAGCTTTTGAGAGCATCAGTCCGTAAGAACCACTTGCACAATTAAGGGAAGTGAGAAACGCCCTGCTGTCCTCGATGGAGGCCATGCCCACCCCGCGGGCTGTGTACACACTTTGTAATGAGGGTCTGCCTTCATCGGGACAGATGTCACATTTGTAGAGACAGGTGGTCCCTCTTGTCAGTCCCAAGCAGCCTCCACTTTGCTATCGTCCTTCTGTGGCCCAGCTTCCTCAGGTTAGCAGGCTTCATACATCACAGCAGGCAGGTTTATACACCTCGACCCAAAGCCAGAACTGCTAGCAAATTACCTTGACATGTTGATTGCTTGCCTTATCTCACCCTGGAGGCCTCCCCAGTCCGCCTTCACACCCTCAGAAACACTTCCAATTACTGCACTGGTTTATCAGGGATTGCTTTCCTGGTGTTCCCATTCTGCTCTCTACAACCTTGGTTGTCTGAGTGATAGATCTCTGAGTTGTTGCTGCATCCCTCTTAGACATGCCCCTGCTTATCTTTGCCTCTGTTCCTCGAGGATGGGTTTTATTGCCACGAAGACTCGGCTTGCACCCTCTGTTGTACCATCAGCACTAATGGTCACTCGAGCCACTCTTGTGCACCTATAGGTGGCCCCTGTAAGAGAGATTTCCAGAAGCAGAATGCCAAACATAATACTTCATCAGACTTCTTGATTTACACAATGGGAGGAAATCTTTACTTAGGATTTCAAAAGACAGTAGAGAATTTCAACATTAACCAGGAATAGTGCTCTGTTGTTGATCCAGCCAATGCCAAGTTGATGACGGGAAGGAACACTGGTGTGTCACAGGATTGCAAAGCACCATCCCAAATCCCTCCCAAGGCCAGCATTCCCAGCCACCCCCTAAGTCCCTGCAGCTCAAACACTGCTACGCCTATAGTCAAGTATGACATTGTAGAGTTCAACAACTTTGAGAGCCACACCTGAAATTGCTTGATTTGGGTTAGGACTGTGGTTCATGACATGCCCTTAAAATCATCATAGACTCTAAGAGTTGGCATTGACTCATTGACTTATCTGCCATAAAGTCATACATTTAGAAATAAGCTCAACGTGAGTTCTTAAGAACAGTGGTCTGAAAGAATCAATATTTGAGGACCCACCTTATTATTTTTAAGATTTTATTTATTTATTTGAGAGAGAGAGAGAGAAAGTGAGAGCACGAGCTGGGAGAGGGGCAGAGAGAAGCGGACTCCCCACTGGGCAGGGAGCCCGATGATCCCAGGACCCCGGGATTGTGACCTGAGCAGAAGGCAGACAGTTAACTGACCGAGCCACCCAGGGACCCCAAGGACCCATCCTACCTTAATTTGCATATGCCTAATGTATTCCCAGAAAATGGTTAATAGTTGATCCAGTCTCCTTTGCCGAAGAAATTATCCATGGTTATATATTCTCGACAAACCTGTGAGACAAAGTGCCGGAGCTCTGCTGGGAATCAGATATTGAGTTTTGTTTTGATTTGGGTTAGTTATCTTGGATGGGAAATTCCCCTTCCTTTGATAATACCCTATTAAGTAAGTTGGGATTTCACACAGGTAAAGTTACGTCAAAAATCTAGACTCTGTGGGGAAACTGACTTTTAGAATGTTTTGTTCACTTTTAGAATGAGGAAGAAGCAATCAAAATTATCATTCATGAACCCACATCACAGGAACATGTCTGGTCTTCTTTGGAGAGGTGAGCTGACCCCAATTTCAGGCCACCACAGGAACTCAGTATAAATTTCCAACACTATGTTATAATTTATAGAAGCCTAGCTAACTCAACAACTGGCAAGAATAACAATTATTGCTCCTTGGTTACAAAATATTTCTTTTGTTCGAGCATTCTTTGAACTCTCATTCCGTATAAAACAGCTTCATCATCAAAGAGGCCATGAGAATTTTGCCAGTTGCTAGATGGTAACATGAGGTTGTTGACCGTTCCATGGTCCTCTTGTTTACTTGGCTGCTCAATGAAATGGAATCTCCCTATTGGTCAGGACTGCTGCTCATGAGGGGTCCTGAGCCAGGGTGGGAAGCCAGGCAGAAAAATAGAACAAATCTGGGAATTACAGGTAGGGGTTGGAAATGGGGAAAGCCAACAGGGCTCAGAAGCCAAATGAACAGTCAGGAATCAGATACCTCTCAGGAGTCAAGATTAACCTCTCAGGATGTTAAAGACCCAGCCAGCAGTTAGGAACCAGGAAACCCACAGGTACCAGAACCCGGCAACATCAGATTTGGAGTCATCATCACAATGGGTTTGACACTGAGGTACCTGCTCTCAGCGGGAGAGGCTCTTCCTCCAGTTCTGTGGGGGCAATCTAGGATGTGACCCTTCTGGGTAGTGCAGGTAGAAGCAGAGGGTCCGTGTGAGAAGGGATGGAGTCGAATGACAGAGGCACATGTGTGGAATCACACTGAAAGGCACAACATAACATTTCAGTGTGGTGCTTGGGGACGGTCAAAACTGCTAGCCGGTACTTAGACACTTATGTCGTGTCAGAATTGGGGGGCACACTGGCCAGGAATAGCCATGAGGGGTCAGGGGAAAAAAATGGAAATGGAGAAATTTCACTTTGACACTGTCCCAACTCCCTCTCTGTCAGTTCCATATCTCCACCTTCTGGCACACTTCCTTGCTGGTTCTCCAGTGCCAAGCAATCCCAGGCTGCCCATCTGTGGTCCACATTCTTCTTCGGAGGCATGGCACTCATATCTCTCCATTCCTCAAAGTTGTCCAAGTTTAAAAAAAAAAAAGGTGCTTTTTTTTTTTTAATTTAGAAGGCTTGTCACAGATGCTAAGAGGAAAGCAGGTGCACCAGAGAAAGTCTAAAGGAGATATAAATGATGAATATGCTTTGTGCTCCTGAAGGTATTAGTACTTGAAGGGAAGAACTAATTAATACAAAAGAGCCTCTAGAGCTCTGCCCCCCAGCACTCTAGATGAATAGGGGTTAAAAAAAAGTCTCTCTTCTAAAAAAGAAATCCTTAAGCATATGACTTGAGTTACAGCTTTTTAAAAAGTTGTTGGTTTTCCTTCACAAGAGAAAAAAAATCAAGGCTTCTAAGGACGCTGTCTGAAAGGGATAACTGATTTGTCTCCCTTATCTCCCTTTTAATCAAATATAGTTCTAGGAATAAACACAGACAACTTGAATTTTAATGGTTTCCCAAAAATGATACTTGGCCATATTAAAAAAAAAAAGCAGACATTCTGTTTTCTAGGACAAGAGATAAATTATTACAGAGGCCACACAGCACAGCAGAGAAAGCTCCTATTTTCCCTCCAAGCCCCTCCTCATCCCTAGCTCATCTCCTCACAGAGACAACACTTGCAGAGTCCTTCTGAAGATTACAAATCAGGTATGTGAAGTCAATAAACAGACCCGGCACACTGATGAATACCAGCCATTGTTGAATGAGCTCGCTTACCTAAGGGACGCCCAACTGCCTCTCCTTGTAAACGCATTTCTACCTCATCCAAGGAGAGAGCGTGGCAGGAAGAGTGTTCAGGGGAAGCAGGAGAAATTCCTGCATAAGATCCAGAAAACTGGGGAACAGTCTCAGCTTGCACCAGTTGGCTGTGTGAGTCTCCGCAAGACATTTGTGCCCTCTGGGCCTCTGATTGCTCATCTGAAAAAAGAAGGATTTGAACTACACGATAACTTTGGTCACTTCTGGATCCGGGGATCTCTTATACCAATTCATGACCTTCCCAGGCAGAAGGAAGGCTGGTAAAAGGCTGCCCCTTTTAGACGGTTGCTCAGATGGTCAGATGTTTGCCCAATGTACCTCTGCGGTCATCCTTCCACCTGTGGTTCCCAGACCTGACTCACCTCTTCAGACCCTGCTCAAGAGCACAAATGGTCTTCGACCCTCAAGACCAGATGGAAACCCCTCCACTGATACTGCCCTGAGATTTAGGATAAGATGCTTAAATTATCCAGTCCTCAGTTTTCTCCTCTGCAAAAGTAGCAGAGTAATCTTCACCTCATTGAGCTGTGATTAGGATTAGATGAGACACCAAATAGGAAAATGATTTATAGGGTGGATGGCACAGTGCAAAGCGAATATAGCAGCTGCGATTATGGGTGGTTTAACACCATTGGAAGCACTCTGTGGGAAGGACCCCAAGAGGTTGGATTCCGAGTCTGGACACTGGCAGGGTCCTGCCCTTTGGGGGTTATGTGTGCCCAGAAGAATCTGGCAGAATGGCATTGGATTTTGCTGTAATCAGACATTGTTTTTTTTGTTATCCTAACCAAGAAAGGAAGTTTGTTTAAACTTTCACTTGTAGGCAAGGGGAAGGATCTTGTTTTAATGGCCCGGAAAAAGTTTTCACACCATTAACAATATCCTACCCATCTGACCTGGGGTTTTCCTATTTCAAGAGGCAATTGTGGACTTTCAGGAAAACCACCTATTACTAGTTGTAACCAATCAATCAAGCACAGGAAGGAACTGCAGAGCTGTCCCCACAAAGCCCCACTCTTCAGCTCTGCTGGGCGTCCTGGCAACAGAACACAAGGCTCCCATAGTCACAAGGAGGCTACAAGAAAGAAAAGACACTCAGAAGCAGGTGAGCACACTGCTGGGCTCCGCAGACGTGTCCTGAGATGTTCTCTGTTTGCAGGGCTGCTCAAGGCGGTAGAATCTCTTCCAGCATTCTCTCCACATTGAAGCCAAAGTGCTATTTGTTGATAAAAGGTTTTAAGCAGTTACCTCAGAAGATAGCCCCATGTGTTGGGTTTTCTGAGCAGTCAGCTCTGTGGAAGCCTTAATTAGCATCTGTCTCTCTCTCTGAGTCCATCCCATCCACATGTGCAGGTCACATGCCCTTGGACAGAGCTGGTTTCATAAACAGAAGAGTAAGCAAGTACTTGCATAGTATAATTTGGGACATGTCACAATCTCTGCTGCTCAAAATATCTTCCTGGCCAAATGCCACAGTGCCCAGCATTCCCAGCATGAAACCCACTGCGGCTAGTCCTGCCTGCCCTTCATCCTGTCCCTGGGTGTCTACACAGATGAGTCACAGCACCCCATCCAGGCCTGGCCCAGTAGCACTCTTTCGTGAGGCATCCCATGATCCTCCATTCGCAAGTGATCCCTGACTATTCTGAATTCGTGCATCGTTTATGATACATATGACTTCATGTTTACACATGTGTACTATTTCCCACTGGGCACAATCTTGAGGGTCAGTCCCTCATCGAGGTCTTATTTACCTTGGTACCACTGTCCCATCCCCAGAGTGGGCCCCTTGTAAGGAACCAGTATCTGACCCACGGACACCATGTGGGTGAGTGGGTGGTAAGCCAGCTTCACCTGGGCTGAGTTTTTGTTGTCCACCAGCTCCACATACCCCTCAACTGTCACTCTGCTTCTCAGAGTTTCATTTCCTTCCTATGAACTAAGGCCACCTGAGAGTGATAAAATGCCAGAGTTCTCCCAGCCATCGTCACTAACCCACTGGCTGAGTTTACAGCACACATCGGTTCAGCAAATGCTCAACATGACCCGCATCCATTGTTGGAAGTAGCTTGACAATGTCCACACTGCAGTGAAGTTTTTAAAAAGAAAAAAAGGTAAAGAGAATAATAAGATGAGGCCAAAGGAAGAGTAAACACACAGAAATAAATTCTCTATAGTCCTATTGAGTTATAAAGGTGGGGCAAGAATTCACCTTTGAGCTTCCCAGCAACCAAAGCAAAAAGATATGAAAGTAAAAGTACATTAGTTGTCCAAGAAAGGGCAACTCTTCCTGATATTAAGATCTAAGAGAAAATGATGTAGTAGCCATTGCCCAAAAATGAATACACCAGAGAGTTTCATAGAATGGTTTCCTGCTGAGGGGAAGAATGAAGGGGGGGAAATCGGAGGGGGAGACGAACCATGAGAGACAATGGACTCTGAAAAACAAACTGAGGGTTCTAGAGGGGAGAGGGGTGGGGGGATGGGTTAGCCTGGTGATGGGTATTAAAGAGGGCACGTTCTGCGTGGAGCACTGGGTGTTATGCACAAACAATGAATCATGGAACACTACATCAAAAACTAATGATGTAATGTATGGTGATTAACACAAAAATAAAAAATTTAAAGAAAAAAAGAAGAATGGTCTCCTGCTTCATCCTTGCATACAAGAATGTTCCGGTGATCTAGTGCTCTACCACGACCCCAAAATCATGGTTTCAAATGATAGCAATCCTTTAGTATTATCTCACTGGGGACTACCTGGGCTCAGCCAAGCAGTTCTGGCTCAAGTTCTCTTACAGAGCTGCAATCAGACAGTGGCTGGGTCTGGAATCATCTGGAGCCTAAGAAGTAGCTGGAGGCTAGAACAGCCAGGCCCCTTCGGATACCTGTAGGTGCTCTCTGCACGAGACTTCAGCATGGGAGTCTTAGAGCAGCCAGAGTTCTTACGTGGAAGCTCAGGTGGAAAGGGAGAGGGCCAGGCAGGCTTTCCCACCTCTCTGGAGCCGTCTCGAAACTCACATGGCATCACTTCTTCCGCAATCTGTTTACCAGATGCAAGTCACTAGGGCCAACCCACACTCAAGGGCAGGGAGATGAGCCTCCATAGTTCGATGGAAGATTGTCCAAGAATATGAGAATATGTTTTAAAGCCACCATAAATTACACAATAGAAATCTGCAACCCAATAAATGCTCTTCTTTTGAAAGCCAAAGAAGAGATAGTCTGACTTAATCAAGGGATTAAAATCTACCATATCTAGGGTTGTGCTGCCCAATATGGCAGGTAACCACTGGCATGCACGGCTATTTCAAATTATTTAAGATAAAACAAAAAAGTATAAATGCTATTCTTCAGTCTTAATAGCCACATTTCAAATATTCAGTAACCACCGGTGGCTAATGCTATCATACTTTATAGCACATTTATAGAGCATTCCCATTATTGTAGAAAGTTCTATTGGCCATTACTGATCTGGAATAATGAGAGGACTGTATATCCTTTAGCTGTCATGCTCATGCTTCTTATTAAAGCACTGGTAGGCATTGGGTAGCAGAAATGTCTGAATTTCAACATTTTACAAGAGTATGAACTGCATGAAATCTGTATTGTTAATGAAGGAGATGCCCATAGAGCTTGAAAATCAATAGGATGAAAGATAGCTTCACTTTCCTTAAAGTAACTGAAGGCCCCTAACCAAGACCCAGATTGCTGGCCACCCCACCTCCATGTGAGGGTTTCCAGAAACTGTCTCCTACAAACAGTTAAGAAAGAAAGATAAAATCTAAGCTAAAAAGTAAATCTCCTCACTCCTTCATTCAACCAGTGTTTACTGAGCAGGCATGGATGCTACTCTGTATTCTTGAGAACATTTCCAAAATAGATTTTACTAATCTCCTAGGCCCCACAAACAAACAAACAAATGTCAATAATGCACCCAAGAAATATCTACTTTAAAATGGCATAATTTTCTCATGAAGCCACCAGAGACAAATGGTTGCAAAATATACCCTTTAGTAGCTGAAAGAGTCAGCCAGCTATATATAATCATCAGCTACAAGCCAATTAAATTGAAAATACTATCTGCCAAAAATGATGATTTGGGATTTAGAAAAGTCCAAGTCAAGCCACTCTGTTTTCCAGTAAGACAGAGAGGCCATTTCTGGTTAGTGACAATAAAATTATTTCACCAGCATAGAGAATAGTTATTTTTATACTTTTCATAATAGGGGCATGTGCAGCTAGATCATACATAAATTGTTGCAAATCATTAAGAAATGAATTAAAAAGAAGCACTGGAGGAAGCAGAAGCAGAACACTGTCCCATTTTTTAAAGACTGGAATTACTATCTGATCTGTTAGGAGACCATTCTCATGAAGGCTTTCCATGGTCTAAAGCTCAGGTTGAATGGAAGCATTAGTTACTGGATCCTGAATCCCAGCTGTGCTGAATGTCTTCTGTCTGGCCTCCTCATCCCCTATGCACACCTCCGCCCCCTGCTCTGTGCCCCAGGAGACTGGCCCTGTGGACTGCATAAGTAGGCTCCCTTGCCCCTTTGTTTCTGAAACTCAGCCAATGGATGGCATTAGCAAGAGATTAGAGGATGGGAAGATAGAAAGGCTAAGCTCTCTGTGCCCCCAGCTCCCTCCCTGCCAGGCCACCATGGGTTGCCTCTATTCCCCAAGCAAAGGCTACAGTTCTTGTCTCCATAGAGTTGCCCTCTCCAATGCCAGGATTCTTCAGCCCTGGGAGCTGCGATGGCTCCCAAGGTCCTATACGAAAACTTGTAGGCTTTTCTCAACCTCATTTTTACCTTTGTGTATAATTCCTTTTATTAATCTCTCTTCAGTTTTTCAGTCTGTGTGGGCTGTTTCTAACAAGCCCTGATGCTAGCCCATTACTAGCTTTATGTACAGAGACCAAAGCAAGATCGATTCATTTATAAGATATCTTAAAGCTACTCCTGACAAATTTTTCCAACACATAATAGTGTAACACGGTTAATGATGAAATATCATACCTAAGTCCAACCTGTTCCTCACAGAAAATATCAGTCAGAAAAAAATCTAAGAAATCCAGAAGTATAATTTATGAAACCCAAAACCAACACAACATTTAAGGAAGAGTCCACCAAAATAATGGTTCTATGATTTGATGGAACAATACTGTCCTTTTAAAAAAAGCAGGGCAAGGAAGACTTCAACCAGATAAAATTAATAAGAGTAAACAAATCAGCTCTCACTTGGAGCAGAACTTGAGCAGTTCTGGTTGTGAGAAGTCTTCAGAAGGCACTTTGTAATCAACAGGACTTACATGAGGAAGAAAAACCAGAATCTAATCAGTGAAGAGATTTGTTCTCCCAAAGAGAAGTGCAGTCATCCTTGACTTAAAGACAGTGCACCTGAAACTAATATAACATTTACGTTAACTATACTGGAATTAAAATAAAAGACTTTTTAAAAAGGGCATTGCAGTTGCCCTATCCTCCACCACCATGGTGCAGGGAATGAAAGTCAGGCAGATCTGCTTTCCCATCTCTCCAAATCAAAATCTTCTATAAGTAGAGAAAGTGATATCTTCAATGTAGGGTAGGCATGAGGATTAAATAGAAAAATGCATGTAAAATACCAAGTACAATCTTTAATACATTAAAGTTTGTTCAACGAATGGAAATCCAAAAAGGAAACCAAAGAGTTATACCCAACACCAGTCTGAAAATCAGCACGATCAGGAAAAAAAGATGGGAAGGAAGAGGCTGATGAAGTATCCCTGGTCTACCGTGGGTCATGTACATCTTGAGGACCTTCATAATAGATGGATTCCCTTCCCAAAGAGACCATAAGGAATAGTCACCTAAGGGAATTTTCTCGTAATCTGCCCTGGAAGAGCTTCAACATTTTTCTTCTTCCACCATCTTGTGTTTTGAGGTTAATTGACACTTTTTCCCCACTGCACTATGGTGGTCATTTCTTGCTGTCACAAACTATCCTGGAGGCCAGCAGAGGTGAAAGGGGAACTAGACTGAACTAGACAACTATTGGCAACCATGGTGCCCTTCCAGTTGGCCAGGAGTTCCCCTGGCACCTTATTCCAGAAATGTCCTGAATATGTGCCCAACTGCATCCTCTGCTTGGCTTTTTGGGACCATCTCATCTGAGTGGTGAAACATTGCCTTTGCCTGGGTTGGCCACATCCCAGAAGTAAGATCATCATTTTCTTACAGAAGGATTACCTTCCTTTGTATGTCATGGGTTAAGTCAGAGACACGTTACTGACTCTACTTCTAGATGGAATTCATATTTTGACAGCAATTTATAAGACAAGGAGGTACTTCAGCAGGACCCCAAGGAAGTGGGGCTGAGGACAAAGTATTTTGATAAGTGAGAGGAAGAGTGTTCCAGGGACTGAACCAATGCACTATGTTGAGAAGACTAAGGAAATCACATATGAGAGAATCCTAACGCCAATTCAGAAATTCTCCTCTATCCCTGGAGTTGGCTAACAGATCCCCAATTCTGCAATCATGGCCCAGTTTTCCCAGCTTTCCTCCTCCTGGATTTGTCATTCCATGATCCTCAAGGACAAGGTCCCAGTGGACTCCTCAATGAAATGCTGTTTGGTGAACAAAGCAAACTCAAGAAGAGATCAACATGCAGTGCACACCTGCCATGTGCAAGGCATTACACAGCACATTTCTATATATGTTATCATAATTAATCCTGATAGTAATCTCATAAATAGACAATGTAATTCCTATTTCACAAGCACAGAAGCAAAGACTCAAAAGTTCAGTAACCTTCCCAAAGTTAACTTGCAGAACTACCATGGCACTGGGTCTCCCTGTTTCCTAGCCCATTCTCTTTCCCTTCTGCTCCATGTTCATCAAGGATTCCATCCCATTATTCAGCATCTTTTCCTGCAGCTGAAACTTTTAACATCTATCCTCGCTCCATCATCAGTCCTTCATTCTGTACACAATGCTGCAAATGACTTTCAGAAAGTCATATATCCCAAGTATACAGCCTCCTCCTATTCTACAATTTACCTGATGTAACTGGGTGCTTAATAAGGGACACCTGTATCATTCATCTATTGCCGCATGGTAAACCATCCCAAAGTTAGAGGCTTAAAACAACGATATATTATATCTCATGTTGCTGTGAGTCATTTGGGCCATTCTCCATTGGTCTTGCCTGAAGCACCCACCCCCCCATAAAGCCATATTTAGCTGAAGCATTAGCCAGGTACAGGGCTAAACTAGGACTGTTTGGGGTGACAGGGCCTCTCTCCCCATGTGGTATTTCAGCAGACTTCCTCACAGCATGGTTGTCTCAGGGCAGCTTCCAAGAGGACAAAGCCAGAGTGAAAGCAGTTTTCAAGCCTCTGCTTGTATCACAGGTGCTGATGTCCCATTGACCAGAGTAAATCTTGTAGCCATGGCCAGAGTCATTGTGGGAGGAGGCTACTCAAAGCATTGATACCACAAGGTGTAATTCATTGAGGGTTATTACTTTAACAATGTTACCACAGTCCCCTTGTGGCCCAATGATTCACATTTCTTCCATTTGAAAAATGCACTACCCCTCTCAAACCACCAAAGATCTCATCCAGTCATTGTGCCAAACTTCCAGTCCAGGACCTCCTGATCTGTCTCGGGTCCAGATGTGGGCTGAGGCTGCTGAGGTGAATTTCATCATGCAGCTTCTCGGGTGTGGCTTTTCATCATTCAGGACCCATGGACTAAAAAAATGTTATCTGCTCCAGACATATTGAGCATACAATTTTGAGAGGACATGCCCAATAGATACTCCCACTTTAAAGAGGGAGGAACGTAGCCACATAGCTGTCATTGGTCCATAGCGATTTTGAAATCCAGCTGGACAAAAGTTGCAGGGCCTCCAACTCTGAGTGCAGGAAATGGTTCTTGCACAGAGCTGGCTTTACTCCCTGGAGGTGCCTGGCCCTGCCCTTCTGAAATGGTCTTCCTTTGCAAAAACAAATAGCCGATGTGTGCCGCTAAGTGATTTTTCTCTGCTTGCTTCCTGCACCATTTAGTCTAAGCTGGTCACATTCTCTTATAAACCTTGTGGACTTTCTACATACCAGGCTATGGTCGATTTCATTACACAAAAGCTATACCAACAGTTATTTTTGAGACATGCCTCTACTTTGGTCAGCATGTCAAGGAGCTATGAAAAAAGTGCCCTTAAAATTCTTAGAAGCCCTTTTGTATAGCTAAGAGAATCCAGTAGATACCATTTGAGATCTTTCTGTCGTCCTCACAAAGTCTTACAGCCACTCTTGGTTAGATCTGGATCCTGAGGTCCTTTCTTATTTTGAGAATCTTTTGCCAATTGGAGAGACTGGAAATGTAAAGTGGTTTTCTTTCCCAGCCCAGCATACCCCTGGACCCTGCATGTCAACTTAAATTCTGCTTCCGAACAGAGCAATTCTTTCTGGAGTGCATCCCTCTCTCCTCATACCCTATTAAATACAACTTTTTAAGGTAATTGACCCCTCCAGCATCCCAGATGGAAACCTTAAGCCAAACCCACAACTTCATTAGGTGCATTTTCTATCTTCCAGGTCCTTGGAGGGGGCAGTGCTGCCAGCTGGGGCTCTGCTATGTGATATGGGTTGCCCGGGATCCCTCCAGTCTCAGCCTCCTCTCGGGTCTCCGGGCTCCACCAGAAGTCGGCTTGCTGCCCCCACAGCCTCTGCCAGCCTCTCAGTCCCAGAGCCACTGCCACATAATATAAGATTTTATTACAGCAACATGTCATTTCTGGGTATCTCTGTGTAATAAATCTCCCCAAAACTTAGTGACCTAATCATTTGTTACTTGTCATGATTCTGTGAGTTAGCTGGGTCACTCTTCGGCAGGGCATGTCTTGGATCACTTGTGCAGCTGCATTCGCCTGAGGAACCCTTGGGGACTGGACTCAACGGCCCTTTCCTGTTGCATGGTATTGACTTCTGGGCTTCCTCATAGCCCAGTGATCTCAGGGTTCCTGGAGGACAAGGTTCACTGAGGGTGCAAGTGTTTTTTAAGCCTCCACCTCCATCACATCTGTGTGTGTCTCGTTGGCCAAACAAGTCATGAGGCTGAGCCCAGCATCATCGTGGAAGAGGACTCTGTAAGGGTGTGGCTACTGGGAGGTGCAATTCGCTGGGGTTGTCGCTGTAACAAACTCCCGCAGCACCAAAATATAAGTTTTGTGGTTTTTTTCCCTGTATCTTCATTCAAGTATATAGCCCAATACCTTGTGCACTTGGGTATCTTCGGTATACACATCTGTGTAACCCAAAATGAAGAGGCACAGGATTTTGGAAATGCAAGGACCAAAAAGACTAAAAGCTACTATAGCTTTGGCGATCCAAAGCACTATAAAACAAAGGTAACCATTACAAAAACCTTTTCCCCACCAACTTTCCAAAGTTCTTGTGAACCGGGTATCTTTTCTCGTTGAAGGTCTTTAGGATATCACGAATTGCAAATGAATAGCTCTAACACATCAACCTTGTTTCTGTTATGGTCAGAGGCAATTCTAGAAATAAATTCTATGTGATTTGAGAAACCCCTGATCCTAAATAACCGTTTGAACATCTGAACAATCACATAATGTCTATCCCTCAGTATTTGCACAAGAGAAAAAGAATTGAATAGAATTACTGGCATTTCAAAGCCAGTATTTGAATTTTGCTAAGATCAGACACGAGACTTGATTTGTCTTTCTCATTTGAGGAAAAGGTATACTTAGTTTTTCACTAAAATAAAGAGAATCATGAATGTGTTTTAATGGCCTCAAAGACTCTCTTTACATGAATCATTTTCTCCAGAAGAGGTTGGGGTTTTTCATCAGTAGTGGGTAATGATGAACACATTTTGAAACTGTCTCTTGATTAATGATGTCTTGCCTTCAAGGATTGATAGGCCATAAAACTCTGTGCTAAAAGACACTTTCTTGCTTTGCTACCAATTGTGATTCTAAGGATCCGGGTATGTTTGCTCCGTTTTTCGCCTATGAAGCAGAGCATCCCTTCCAAGGGCAACAAGGGGATTCACTGAGAGCTGGACTGCGCATGCGGTGGCTTTCTGTTCTGTTTGTTTGCTTCCTTGTTATACAATTAACTTTCTGCCCCAATTTCCAGCTGTCAAATGGCAAATGATGTTCTGACCGCCATCCGGGGGAGAGGGGGACAACAGGAAGAGTTCCCAAGCCTGTTCTTTGGGACCAGATGGGGTCACTAACACACTGCAAGCCGAGGGCAGGGGTAATGGACATCACAGTTGCTCTCTCACTGAGATGCCTACTACCAATTAGTCCCGATAAGTACCTGGAGCCTCCTTTGATGATGATGATAACCAGAGCCAGCCTTTATTGATCTCTCGCTGTGCTGAGCACTGTTCAAAGCACTTCACATGGATTAACGCATTTAATCCTCACCATCCTGTGAGGTAGGTGCTATGATTATCTCCAATTGATAGAGGACGGCACTGAGGGGTAAAGCAATTTGTTTATTTAGCTCTAAAAGGCAGAGCTAGGATTTGAACCCACCACCAGCTCTGTTCCTTCAAAGATACTAGTCTTGTGAATAGAATTCAAAATTCCTTCCTGCGTCTATGACCTTGGGGACTGTATCTTCAGCAGCAAGTCACTGACATTTGTACACATGGAATATTAGCAGGCCTTTCTGAGGATTCACACAAATGGTTAACAGAAAGGCAATTACAGAAGCTCTGGCCGGTCCCATTAGGCCGTGAACCTCAGGCTAGGTCCTGTTCTCTTGGACTGTCTGGACACCTACATTCTCCTGGAACTCGGATGGAGCCGCTACCCAGAGCTGGGACCCTGGTGCCATCCACCCTCCTCAACCACCACCACTGTGGCCCCCCCCAACCAGTCAATCCCAACGTGTTTCCTGAGGACCTACTATATGCCAGGCCCCAGAGCAAGCACAGGAGATAGACCTACATACTGGCAGCTTTCGGCCCCCAACAGCCCTGACGCCCAATTGGAGAAACATGATTAATTTGGGGAAATACCAACCTGGAAGTAATGAGAGGGGATGTTTTTAAAAGAGTCAAACTAAACCACCTTTATGATCCCTTCCAACCCCACCCCCATTCTGCTGATTTCTAAGGCAAGCATTTATTAGTTTGATTTCAACACACACACTTGTACCTGTAATTACTATATAATGTCTGTTTACTTTTTTAAATGAAAATGAATTTAAATTAATCTTGTTTTGTGAATTTCAAGGCACCCCCTGAGATAAATGAAGACACTCCAGGGTGTCATCAAACCAGTGCTGGGAATCCTTGCTCTAAAAAGTAGAGAACCAAGCTCATTAAACCTTCAAGGAGCCAGAGGGGAGAAATGTATATAGATATACAGATTGAGCACAGTAAAGAGGGAGTTTTATATGTCTATTACTCACTTATATACACATACACACACAAATACCTATGAAAGGTGGTGCACCAAAATGTGGTTATCTTTAGAGAAACCATCTGTTGTAAATTTAACACCAATGCCCCCTCATTATTAAAGCCTCCGCACCACAGAAGAGATTTTGGGAACAACATTTCCAAAAGCGGGAAGAGGCTGTTATTTTCCAGAGTTGGACAAATGCGTAGAGAGGTTCCACACAGCATCCCGGTGAATCTCTTGACACTCCCCACATGAGTGCTGTGGACCGAGATAACTGGTGGGAATTTTCCAGATGTTCTTGAGCTTTATAGTAGAGTGGCTTCCAGGCAAGGTGTTTGAGAGCCTCTCACTTAGAGGTCACGAGCTAAGATCAGTCATCTGGGAACCTTTGCTACCATGGACCATCCCACAGGTATGCAAACCTCTAATGCCCTTATATTGCTTCTCTTTATATTTGGAAAACATAGAGTGGCTTCTCTTTGAATACCGACTAATATAATTAGGTGATAGGTAATCATTTTTCCTTTTTTGTGTATATATATATTAGCAAGAGGCCTCATCCCGGAGAGCTTTGTATGCCAGTCTACAACTGTTGGGATGTTTTGTCTTGAAGGCAGTAAGGAGTTTCTGGGGAACTGGAAGTGGGATCTGTGTTCTGTGAAAGTCACCACAACTGCGCAGAGGGGAAATGTGCAGAGGCTGGGATGGCGGAGGCCAGTCCAGACAACCATGGAGGTGACGTGCCCTGAGAAGATGCCACAGAGATGGGGTCTGGGTGGGAAGAAGTTCTTCTGGGGGGCTGGGGGGTGGGACAGGGTGGTCCATGGCTCCTTCCCCTTTCCCCCAAACTGCAGGGAGGCTGGAGGCACTTAAATTGAAGAATGAGACACCAGGCAATTTCTGGCATGCCCGGAACGTGCTTCATAGGTGGAGAGAGTGGAAAATGATGTTTCAAGAATTCCTCCAGAAAGGAAATCTGAGAACCAAGCCCTTCCTTGGAACAAAAACAGGAAAGTCACAATGTACATCTAAGCATATTTTTCTTGGACATCTTCCTAACGTGTAGATAAAGCAATAAACTGTCTCAATCAGGGACTGTGGGTGTTTCTAAATGACCTCAAGCTTCGACCCCGGCCAGTTAGGCCTCTGCCTGTGCTGGGCGGTTCCTTGGACCACCGCCCGCTCAGCCAAAGCTCCTCGGCTCCAGAGAGGAGACACCTAGACATGGCCTCTTGGGGTCATGTTGTAGGTGCTGCCAAGGGCTGTCAAGCAGAAGGGGGAACAGAGCTGCAGGACAAAGGGGTCTTACACCAGGGCTTCTCAGGCATAGGTGTGCAAATGAACCACCTGGGGATCTCACAGTTCTGGGACGGGGCCTGAGATCCTGCATTTCTCAAAGCCCCCAGGTGATGCCAAGGCTGCTCAACTGTGGGTTATAGTTTGAGAAAGGTCCAAGAGCAGTCAGAAGAACAGCCAGGCGATTGTTTAGGTGACCAGAGGGAATCAGATGTTGACCATTCCTGAACTCCCTGGATTCACTGTATTTGCTGCCTCTGCACTGGAAAACGGACCTGTTGCAGTCTACAGTGTGGGGCACTGAAGACTTAAAACAAGGGGGGAAGACACAAGAAATGAGACAACAATTCAGAAACCTCAAAGATCTAGTGTTGCAACCAGCATGTTAAGGATAAGAAAAGAAAGAAAAGAGGGCCTCTGCATTCCTTGTCTATTGCTACATAACACATTGCCACAAACTTAGTAAAGAAATACCCATTTATTATCTCACAGTTCTGTAGGTCAGAAGTCCGACTATAGTTTAGCTAGATCCTCTGCTCAGGGTCTCATCGGGCTGAAATCAAGACACCAGATGGGTGGCTACAACTATCATTGGGGGCTCCAGGTCCTTTTCCAAGCTCGTTCAGACACAGAATTCACTTCCTTGCAGTTGTAGGACTGAAGTCCCAGCTTTCTTGGTAACTGTCAGCTGGGGACCACTTCAGCTCCTGGAGGCCACCTCACCATGCGGCCCCCTTTAGCCGAGTAACATAACATAATCATGAGAGCCATATCCTTGCACGAAAGGGTGTGTGCCTTTGGAGTCATCTTAGAATTCTGCCAACCACAGCAACCTATGAGTGCCCATCTCACCCTGGAGATATTTCAACATAAGTGTAATCCCTTCATTTATTCTCATCAGGCTCCAAATCATCCTGTGACAATGGTGGTGGAAAGAGCAGCCTCCGTGTTGTGAGCACCAATGATGTGCCAGCACTTTGCTAGGGACTTTGCACATTTCTAGCGTATTCAGCCCTCTCAGCCCTTAATGATCTATATTATTGTAGACATCTATATTTGTTCTAGGAGACCTAGAACTTCTAAGTAACTTGGTCTAGCGACACAGTTTAGTGACCCAGTGACTTTTTATAGAATGGATTAGGTCCCAGTCTGGACCACCTGAGTGACCATTAATTTCCTCACCTAGAAACAGAGAGGTGAAGCCAGGAGATCTCCGAGGTTCCCTCCAATTTTGACAATTACTCCATATAAACTGCAATGCTGAGATGTTTGGTAATTTCTTCCTTTTGGATTCCAAGCAAAGCCAAGGCTGTAGCAGCATGAACAGTGGACATGAGAGAGCTCACCCGAAGGGTTTCCATCACACAGGTGGCTCTTAGCTACCTGAGTGTTCCCTCTTCTCTGATTCTGCTCTCCCCTGCCCGGGCTTGATAGCTTTGCACAAACCAAAGCCCAGCCACTTGTCCTTCCCCATCTCCAGCTCCCCTAATAACAGCTTCTGCTCTAAGGTGCCACCCCCCAACATCCCAACATGGAGTCTCCGTGTGCTCCTGGAATGCTCTAAAGGGAAGAATTAAAGTGCCACGAAGGTGATAGAATTGTCGGAAATACAAAACATCAACGGGTAAATTGTGAGATTTCAGTCATGGAATGTTCCATAACAGGGTACAAATCACAAATTTTTCAACAAGACGACAAAGAGAAATAAGGAAAAGCTATCAGTGCCATCTTGTGGAAAGACCTATATTAAAATGTCCAAGGTAATCTGGCCACACCCAGATCATGTCAAAACCTCCACTCACTGCTCATGATGTGCATCCAAGAGATGGCAGGATGGCTCCACTCTTTGTTTACAGCAATGGAGCTGATTGGTGGATGGTCCATTCTGATTGCCTACTTCTTGTGCCATGGCAGTTATTAAATAATTTGTATAGCATCCCTCACTATACGAATACCACAGAAATCCCCATAGCTCCAACACCACACACACACACACACACACACACACACACACACACACACACAACCCACAGTCAAGCTGTCTGCCTCAATCCTCTATAACATGACTCTCTATAACATGACTCTCCAAATGTGGGAACTTTACATTGACCTATCACAGCACCTCATCCCCAACAAATGTAAACATACGTGGACCACAGGTGCTTATGGTATAACTATCTCTTGCAAAAACAAAGTTGATTTTATTTCACTTCTTAAGTTGATTAGAAATTATTTCTCCTCCTTTCTTATATCTGAATATTACCCTCGTATTAGTTACCTGTTGTTGCATAAAAATTACCCCAAATTTGATGGCTTAAAATAATAAATAATTATTATCTCATAGTTTCTGTGGGTTAGGAATTCAGGAGCAGCTTAGCTGGGTGGTTCTGGCTCAGGGAATCCATGAGGTTACCGTCAAGATGCTGGCCATCTGAAGTCTCGATGGGGCTGGAGGATCCACTTCCAAAATAGCTAGCTCCCTCACGTGACATTGGCATGAAGGCTCAGTTCCCCACCACATAAATCTCTCCACAGGGCTCCTTGAGTGTCCTCACAACATGGCGTCTGGCTTCTCCAAGGCAAAAACCACAAGGCCTTTTATGACTTAACTTAAGAAGTCACATGCCATCACTTCCACCATATCCTACCAGTTACACTTCTATCAATGTGGGAAAGGACCAGACAAGGCAGGAGGTGGTTCCCTGGGACCATCTTGGAGGTGGGGCATCACACCACTGCCCTTCCTGTATCTAATTTCCAAATCATCAGGTTCCAGGTGTGAAATGTGTTTACACAAAGGAAGATCAGCACACTTAAGACACTGAGAATTCTGACTGCAGTCCAAGGGCCCCAGGAAACCAACTGCAAACAATCCTTTGCCTTGATGGGACAAAGAGGCCGGCTTGGAGCAAGGAATTCTCTGACTCTGGCTTCACCTCTAATTGCCACTGGCATCAAGCCAGTCTGGGAACTGGAAACAGAAATAGGTCAAAACATTTTTATGGACTGGGGAAGGGGGAGCTAGGATGTCCCAAAACTGTTCTGTTGAGCTTGTCAAGGAAAGTTACTTCTACTGTTTCATGATGGAAAGAACAAAACTCCTGTCTTCATACGACTTTTCTGGTGGTTCTTACCCAAGCTTATCTTTCCCCCACCGACTTCTTTAGCGCTTGTTATTTTTATTGCACAATTAACTTTTTTAATATATATTATCTGACTGTCTTTGATGAGTAATTTAGTGCTTTATTATATGTTATGAGAACAATTACATTGGAGTCTAAATCCTCTCAAGTATGTTGTAAATTCCTTCAAGTCGGGGAAATTAAGCTTATTACTCAGCTCACCAACAGTGTCAACAGACTGTTCTCCAGGAATGTGTCCCCCCTCAACACACTCACATACAGGCATTCACATACACCCTCAATCCCACACTTGCAGATGACAGAAGAGGAGCTCGACAAAGAGCAAGGCTTATTTATCCCTTATTACAAAAATAGTAATTAGACTTAGCCAGGATCATCCTGATACAGTCATTATTTCCTTAAAAACACAGACACGTAAAAAGTGCACCTTGAGAAGGTGCTACATGATGCCCCTTATGGTCCACAAACTCTTGCACTGAAGAAGAGACACATCGTGCATCATCCCATAGCCCCGGAGACTCGCGTACACCCCCAGAAACGTGCATTCACAGTCTCGCCTATGCATTCCTTTTTTTTTTTCCTTCATTTGCTCTTTTAACATTTTTGAGCACTGTTTATTAGATTTGTGGCTCCTACACTAAGAGATAACCCCAATCCAATAAAATAACTGGGAGTACGTATTTATACAAGGTGAGAAGTGAGCACAGATAAAGGCTAAATCTCCCTGAGGGTCAGGTAACATTTTATAGAGGAGAAAGGAAAGGATGATCAGTGTTGAATTGGCTGCGGGGAGGGGGTGGGGCGCGGAGGGGGCGCCGGGTCGGGCGCTGACACGGTTAAGTTACAGAGGTCTGAGCCAAAAAACCATCACAGAGTGGTTTTCCTTTCAGTTCGAGGCTCCCGGGCCCAAGACAAAACATTAAATAGCACCCTTGACCATGGGACACAGCCCAAGGCAAGGACACTGGGCCCTTTTCACCCAGGCTCTGTGGGAAGGGAGGGGCACAGCTGTAGAGAAGAAGGAAATTCCTACAGAGTGAGCCCGCTAACCTTTCTCTAAGGGAGGTCCAGGCAGGTGGAAGGATGCTCTCCTGCCCCTGCTGAGACCCGCACAAGCGGAAAGTCACAGTTAGGGGCTCAGGAGAGAGGAGAATCTCTGTCCCCCACCCCAGAAATGTCTTCCCTCTGAAAAAGATAGGCCTTGAGGTAAGGAGGCAAGGAAGCGCGCGCGGTGTGGGGAGTGATACGGGAAGTTTTTCTCTAATGAGTGAAGGCAGCGAAGAAAGGAGAGCAAGACAAAGGGACCAAGAAAGTTTCAACTTGGAAGGAGCACACGCCAGAGTCTTGTCTCCAAAATCAGATCAGCCAGAAACACTGGGGAGCCACAGCAGGCAAGGAGGGGAAGGAACAGATGTGGATGGGCAAGGAGATTGATCGGGAGTTGGTGGGAAATGGGAGTGCCAACAGGAAGGGCCTCCTCAAGGCTCAGATCGCAGAGAAGGGGGGGCAAGGGGGGATCATGCAGCTCCCGGCCCCTGGCGAGGGTAGGTGGGGGCAGTGCTTCAGCCTTGTCTGGTTAACTGGTAAGCGGATTTTCCACAGGGTCAGGGGAGCCTCCGAACTTGGGGGAAGAAAAATTCCTTTCCATTTTACTGGAACCAGAGATTTAAATGGTCAAATATGTGTCAGTGGCAGGTGGGGACAAGGGAAGGGAAGTACATCTTTATGGCTAAGTGCCCTGGGCTTGGATTCAGAGAGGCCTTGGCTTGCCAGCCCAGCCACAAATTAGTTGCGTGTCCTTGGCCAAGTTAACCAACTTGTCTAAGCCTCAGATTACGTGTGTACAAAAAAGACACAAAAATACGGTCCACATGTTGTTATTCCAGAAAGCCTTTGGCGCAGGGCCTGGTACATAAGCAAATTCAACAAGGGTTAACTATTTTCATAAGTATAATTAGTCTGCATCACTAGGAGCACATTGTTCAAATGAGGATACAGACGGGTCAGATCACAGCCAAGACGCCGTGTTCAGAGCTAGGTCTCTACCTCTACGAACAACACCAATGAACTCTGGTCTCCCCACCGGAGGGTGACTCAGAGAGCCTGGAAGTCATGAAATACTAAGAGAAATCCTGCAGTTGTTTAACACAGATGATATTTGGGAGTGTGAGGATGGCCATGTGAAGAGGCAGCATCCTCCCATTTAACTTCAGGAAATAATACTGGGCATTAAAAATGCTGGAGCCAGGCTGTCGGGTTTCAGATCCCCAGACCCTTAGTCACCTCACTCAAGCTCCTGAACCTCTCTGGAGCCTCAGTTTCCTCATCTGTAAAGTAGGGTTACTTAGATTACCTGCCTCGTGAGATTATTGTGGCAATTAAATGAGTTAACACAGGTAAAGTGCTAAGAATAGTGTCTGGCCTATAGCGAATGCTCAATAAACGTTCATTCTTATGTCGTGGGTTATCACTGGACTATAATTACTATCGCGGATAGGACTTCAGGGCGGCAGATGACAGCCCAGTATTTTTTAATAATCCCAGCAATGGAAAACGAGAATAGTCCTCCGCACAGCGGCGATCGCCCTCACTGGACAGGCTCAGCAAGTCACTGATAAGGACCGGTCAGTCACCGTAGAGGAGATTCCTCCCCCGAGGAGGAACCCTTGGGCGTCCACGGCGAAGAAAGTCAGACCCCAGGAGGCCAGGCCTGGGACAGCAGGGGCAGTGGACACTGGTGTAATAACTGCCACCGGCCGTCAGAGAGCAGCAGAGCCAGACCCCGGGTGGCCTCGTCCGCACTAGGCAATTCATCGTTCCCTCTGGGTTTGCCTCCCGGCCGTTTGGGTAGCTCCACCAATCCCCGTGCGCTCCGCTGCGGTAGTCCCGCCCAGTACTGAAACCCAACCAATCAACGAGGGCGCTGCTCCGGACCGGGGCCGGATCGCGGCGCCCGTCCTGTCACTCAGAGCCCCGCGGTCCGGCGCTTCAGCCCCGCCCCCGAGGCGGCTCAGCCAATCCCCGCGGCGGAGCGGGGCGTCGCCGGACGGGGCGCGGAGCCCACGTGGTCCCAGGGCGCGGGCGCCGGTAGGTGGCGCGGGGCCCGGGCGCGCGGGGCGCGGGGCCGGGGGAGGGCAGCGCGGTGGCGTGTTTTGCCGCGGCCATGGGCGTGCAGCCCCCCAACTTCTCGTGGGTGCTCCCGGGCAGGCTGGCGGGGCTGGCGCTGCCGCGGCTCCCCGCGCACTACCAGTTCCTGCTGGACCAGGGCGTGCGGCACCTGGTGTCCCTGACGGAGCGCGGGCCCCCGCACAGCGACAGCTGCACCGGCCTCACGCTGCACCGGCTGCGCATCCCGGACTTCTGCCCGCCGGCCCCCGAGCAGATCGACCGCTTCGTGCGGATCGTGGACGAGGCCAACGCGCGCGGGGAGGTCAGCGGGCGGGGCCTGCCGCGGTCCGCGGGGGACAGGGCGGGGACAGGCGGGCCGGGCCCGGAAGGGAGGGGGAGGCCGCGGGGAGGCGGCGAGGAGTGTGAGCTGGAGGGAGAAGGGGGGAAAGCAGAGGCTGTTGAGCGCTCTCCTGATGTCACTTCTCGCCCCTGAGAGCCTGAGAACCCTGCGAAGCCCTGGGCCTGTGGGAAGACCTGAGGCGGGCCCGAGGGGTGGGGCGGGCCTCAGGCTCCACCCCATCAAGCTCCCTCTTCCCAGGCCGTGGGGGTGCACTGCGCGCTGGGCTTCGGCCGCACTGGCACCATGCTGGCCTGCTACCTGGTGAAGGAGCGGGGCCTGGCTGCAGGAGATGCCGTCGCTGAAATCCGGCGCCTTCGACCCGGCTCCATCGAGACTTATGATCAGGAAAAAGCCGTCTTCCAGTTCTACCAGCGGACTAAATAAGGGGCCTCAGCTCCCGTCTGCGTCCCAGGCCCTGACCCACGTGTTCGGTGGGGCCAGAGACGCGGACACGCCCTGAAAGTTAAGCCCTCCGGCTCCTGCTGGCTCGGGAGACCTGAGTAGCCGTTCCCCGCAGGCCGGTCCTGACTGCAGAGATGGGTGCAGCCACACTGGGAGGTTGGGGGGTCCCTCCGCTGCCTCCCTGAATAAATAACTTACAAGAACGAGCCCACAGTGCGTAGCACCTTGCAGTTTACCAAGCATGCCCACACGTCAACGAATTTGAGCCTCACCCGAGCCCTGTGACCTGGGAATGGCAGCAAGGCCACCCCTGTTCTTTGGGTGAGGCAGCTAAGGCTCAGGCCCAAGGCCACACTTCTAGAAAGTGGAAGGGTGGGCCAGGCCTTCAGCCTCTCTAAGATGCTGAGACTCTTGTGTTCTCTGCTGACCTTTGATGTGTCTCCGGCGGAGCTGGTCAACCAAGAGGGCACAAATCCCCAGCAGCCCTGGGTGTCTGATGCTAACAGGCCGGGAGAGCCCCTGTGGACACAACCCCCCCAGTCCAGGCCCCCCCCTGCCCCTCGTGTGTCATCCTCTCGAGACAGAGAAGGCCTGCATGTTGTCCTCACAGATAACCACCATCTCCAGCTCCCAAGGGCTGGACACCCCTCACCAGCCTTGGGCTGCTCAGCCCCCCTGTGAGCAGCAGCCCCCTTACGCTGCCCCACAGCCTCGTGATACTATGACAGGCACGCATTCCAGATGCAGTGGAGACGGAGGGAGGAGGCCAGGGTCCCCCTGAGGCCCCCATCCCGTGTAGCCTAGGCCAGAGGCAGGCCTAAGGCACCTGCTCCTGACACATCTTCCTCCTTTCCACAGCCGCCCACCCAACTCAGCCCCCATCCAACACTCTCTCACGCGCTACCCCATCAGCCAGAGTCTCGCCATCTGTCTCTGGGAGTGGGAGACAGGCCGTAAGACGTCTCCCCCTTTCCTCTGAGGTGTGTCAGAGCTGAGGGCTCCATACTCCTCCCCGTTCCCTTGGTCCCTACCACCCAGCCAGGTGGGGGTGTGAGGGACCCCCAATTCCAGGCACAGAAGCCTCCCCACCCCACCTGCTGCTCCCCGGCAGCATCCCAGGCTGTTTGTTGGTGCAAACCAGAGACCCGTCCAAAGGGGAGTGTGTGTGTGTGTGTGTGTGTGTGTGTGTGTGTGTGTGTGTGCGCGCGCGCGCATGAAGTCAGGAAGCGTGCGGATGGCGCACTTCCTGAATCCCTTCCCTCCGCCTACCCGGGAGGCTTGAAGCTGCACCCCGGGCTGCACATCTGCTCTGATACTGCCCCACCAGGTGGGACAACAAGTCCTCACCCTCGCTGCCCTCCCTTCCTCCCGCGCTCCATCCTCCCCACATCTTCTGCACTGCAGGACAGGAGCCTGCCCTTCCCTTCCTCCCAAGGCTCCTTCAAAGGAGACAGAATATTTTTCTAACCCCATTAGAGCCCTGTGTGCAGCCTCCGTCCCCATAATTTAAGCAGATCTCCGCTGCCTCAAGAGTTCCTCCGGGAAATAAACATATAATTATGTGCTTAAGGAAATCGGTTTTTAAATAAGTAAGAGTTGACTTGAAATGGAAAACTCTGCCCTTATCCTTCTTCTACCTTGGGAGGTTAGCCTGAGGCTCCTTCTTGGCTCATCCCCACCCCCAAATGTTCTGCCTGCTCACCATCCCCTCTTCTGTATGTGGCCACCAACGACGGGTTACAGGCTAGCCGTGACCCTTCCCCAGTCTGCTTCACTGGGGGATGGCTGTGAGGAACGAGCCATCTCCACCGACACAGAACCTTCGCACTGACTCACACCAGGGTCTGTCAGCCTCACACTGCTGACATTTGGGGCTGGAGGCTTCTTTGTTGTGGGGCTGTCCTGTGTGCTGTGTGGTGTTTAGCAACATCTCGCCTCTGCTCACTAGACGCCAGTAGCATGGCTCCCCAAAAAATGTGACAGCAAGAATGTTCCCAGACATTGCCAGATGTCCTCCAGGAGAACAAAACTGGTCCCAGTCGAGAACCACTGCATCAAAGCAACAGGCACCAGGTGCAACGGTAAGCTTTCGTTTCCTATGGGAAAGTGCTCGGGAATTTCTCCCGTGGATGCACAAGTCTTGAGAGGGGAGAAAGGACCAAACACCGTCAAACGCTCTTACCTTCTCGAGCTGTGCCTGGTACCCAGCCCCAGCCCGTCCCCTCTAACCAGGGCAGGTTTTCAAGATGGTGACAGCATTAACTTTTGACATTCAGGAGGGTTTTATTCTCCATGAGCGGCTGGGGGGCACAGCTGCGGTGATACGGACTCGCACTCCCATGTCTTTAAAGTTCCGTTCGTGTTTATTCTCTGCACTGTGGCTTGAGTTCCCTGCTGAATGGAGGCTGTTAGATGGGAAAGACATCCCTCCATGTCATTCGGGTTCTACAGCCAGCACCTCCTTCGTTCCTCTCCCAGAGAATTGTTCTGATGCACAAGCAACTGGCATCAGGACAGGAGGGGTACCAGCCACTCTGAGACCGTTCCTCCCTGGCCTGGTCCTCCTACCTCCACTTCACCCCCAGCAAGCCCTCACACACAGGGGTTCTGCTCTGCGGGTCCTGGGTTCTGTGGCCACCTCCCAGGACTGTGTCCCAGCACACAGCCTTCTGCTGCGGAGATCAGCCTACATCCTGCCCACTCCCCCATCTCCCTTGGAGCTCGGCCTCCTCAGCACCCCTACTGGCTTCCCTAACACGTAGGGACCTGTCCCACGGGGCGGCTCATCACCCGTCCTCCCCAGGGGAAGGAAGCCCACTCCTCGTGCACGGTGCCCCCACCTGCCCCCCAGGACCCCTCCAGATCTTCCCAGGGAACTGATGAGCATGTCACAGGGGCTGGGATTTGATCCAAATCATGAACTATTTCCCAGAATGAACTGCACTCACTTGCCAAGCCTCCAGTCAAACCTTCTGCTGACTGTGTTGCCATTCTTTCCAAGAAGGACACTAATTTGGTCTCACAGGATCTTTTTGTCACAAAACAATACCAGTTACCACTAATGCCTTTCACACTTGGTGTGACTGTACTTTGTTTAGTTATATGGTTGCAACCGTCATATTTATGAAGCCCCTACCATATAGCAGGTGTTTTTACGTGCATCGCATTATATCATTTTATCCTTACAACCACTCTGCAAATCAGGTATTTTTCCCTTTTAATAGATAAACTGAGGTTTATCAAGCTGGCTGAGTTGCCCAGTGCCTCACAACTGCAGTGAAGGAGCTGGGATCACATCCAGACATCCCATCTGCTGGGGCGTCCCCCCAGCCCCAGGGACACAGGGCAGTCTGTCTTTACAGAGCTTGGCATCAAGGGCCATCTTACCAACTTAGCCTCCGATGTCCCCTCTCTCCATCCTCCTAGGAGGCCAGAGAATAAACATCTGACTGAGGCCAACACATCTGAGCTCTGGGTGGTGCTTTAAGATGCAGCCCAAGAATTTAAGTCCTGAATAGTGGGGCTGATGCATGAGGTGACTCTGTCACATCCACTACTACCTAACTCAGAGCAGGCATTGTCTTCACCCAGCATGACAATCTTGAGGTACACGTGAATGGCACTAAGCCCTTGCAAATGTCTTTTTGTGTCTGATGATTTATTAAAAACTCTAATATCCCTTCTGTTTTTGTTGTTGTTATTTGAGCCCTTAATGCATGCCAGGCTCCATGCCAAGTGCTCTATAGACGTTCGTTATCTCACTTAATCCTCAAAACAACCCTACGGACGAGGTCTTACTATAATGCCCAGGGCACATATGAGTAAACTGAGGTCTGGAGGGTTTGAGCAGCACACCCGGTCACATAGCTATAGCAGGATTCAAACCTGGGTTTATCCAAGTACAAAATGTCTTGTCTCTTGGGAGTGGAGAGGAGACTTGGCTGTCATGAGAAAGTACGCAGTAGCATGTGTGTCCCCCAGAAGCGAGGCACTGGGACTCACAGGCCGTCAGTGGGATCTGGGATCACCACCCCACACCAGACTGGGGCAGTGCCGCTCTGACCTGGGAGCGCTGAGTGCTGACCTGTGAGGCCGGCCACCACACCAACAGGGTTCCGCCTCAAGCCTCCCACACCATCAAAACTATAGTCCCCTATCAACTGAGAAATGAGTTATATGAGCACTTCTTCCATTACTTTTAAATTTTTCTCTGGCTATTATGGATTCAAGGCATACTCTTGAGAAGGCAGCATGCTTGTCCAAGCAAGCAGAAATTTGAGAAACACTTGGTGCACATCCACACCTGAAGTTGATGACTTATTTGCAACCTTGATAACCAAATCCTTTGTGCCAATAAATTCCTTAAATTGCTTCAACCACTCTCTCACCCTATTTTTCCCTTGACTTATTCTGTCACCATGGTTATGTGATCACGAAACAAATTGGTGATGTCATCTTGGAGCTTTCAATATGTGGGATTCAGTATGGCAAACGGTTCTGGGATTCTCCCCCTACCTTTTATACTAAAGATGCCTCTGTCTCTTCCTTACTAATATATATGGAGTAGGGACTCTGCTCTAAAACCAAGGTGGGATGTACGGACAGTACTCGCTGTGGCTGTCCCACAGGTGGGTGGCACTCCTCACCTCCTGCAGTGGGTTCTATGTGCCCTTTGGCTCCCCAAGCCTACTCTGAGCAAATTTGCCAATTTGCACGTTTTCTGTAGGCACCTTTGTGAGGCTGAGTTGGGGCTGGGTGCACCTCAGGCCATGAAATATAATTAAATAAAGTAACCACACTGGGATCAAGCCAGCAGAGAGAACTATGCCATTTTTGACCATGACCTGTGAGGCCCCAAGGAATCCAATCCCTTCTTCCATCTCCTTCCTCCCTCCCCTATAGCCCTTGTTCTCCCTGCTCTGCCTGTTTTGGGGTCCCCAAGACCATCCTCACTAGAAGGACTCACAGAAAATCTGTCATACTCTCAATGATGGCTCATTTTGGTGGGAGGATACAAGGATGATCAGCAAAGGGGAAGGGCGCACGGGGCAGAGTCCAAGCAAGCGGGCACGGGCTTCCAGGGGCATCACATGCACATACAACTCACCCAGCAATTGTGGAAGCATATAGATATTGCCCAATGATGCAGTTCCCCCGGGCCTAGGTGCCCCGGGTTGTTGTTGGGGGCAGGTCCCATGGGCACGCAGCCCCTGCAAGACTGACCTTGGCTGCTCAGGCTGCAGCCCCAGAGGTCAGCCTTGACACTGCCTGGCTCCAAGCAGCCTGGCATATACACAACCACACAGTGAGCACAGACCATCTGCCTGACCCAAGGTCTCAGGTCCACAGAGACCTTCTTATCAGGCAGGATGTCCCAAGAGTTCAGAGATCACCTCGCAGGAGCTGGTTGAGGGAAAGGCCTGACAACCTTGGGCTTGTGTAAGGTTTGGGCCAGCCATCCTGCTGAGTGGACTGGTCCCGCACATGGCTAGGCATTCTGCGCTCTCTCCACATGACAGTCAGGGCAGACTGCCTGGGAGGCATTTGTCCCCAGCTCTGCCCAGCTCCCAACTCCCACTCCCCACTGGTCTCAGTTTAACACCATTTCCCGGGGAAAGGTTTCCAACTGCCCCCACATATACTCCCACATATTCCCAAAGCATCTGTCATTCTACCTCGCGGGCCCTGGCTCACCTATGATTCATCTCATCGTTTAATGTCTTTCTTTCCTCCCAGAGTCTAAAGACCCTGGCCAGGCTGCTAGCACCCAGCACGATGCTTGGCACATGGGCACTCGGCAAACACATGACAATGGACCGACCATCTGCCCAGAGACGAAGAACTGGGCAGGATAAATCTAGGGGGTGCATCATCTAGTGGGGGATACGTGACACGTGCACACCCCTAAGTGTGTCGCGAAGATGCGATGCATAAGTACTTAAGCAGTGCTGGCATGATTAAAGAGATAAGAGGAGTGTGTCTGGTCAGATTCGGGAAGTTGCTCCTTCCATAAGAGGTGGAGAGCAGAGTCGGAGAACCTAAGGGAAATGTACAAACGGTGGCTGTTATTGAAACCACTGGTGGTCTGTGTCAGGTGCAGAGTCCATATAGGGAGGCTTAGAGAGGTGAGCAAAGTCAGTGGGTGGCCACGCGGGGCAAGGTGGGGGCGATGCTGGGAGTCTGTTGGCATGGAAGAGCTAAAAACCTCTCCCAGGGAGCAGCAGGAAACACAGGGTTGGATTCAGATGGTGGTGGGGGCCACAGAAGCTCGTGCCCAAGGGTCAGGGTTGTATCTGATCACCAGCGTGGAGGTGCCACGGGCCTCTGAGCAGAGGACACCTCACTAGGACCCATTTGTCTTAAGTTCCACCCTGACAGAATGGCCCCATTATGAGCGACAGGATGGTGCTTTATGATTTAACACTGCCAAAGAGAGACAAGGTCTCACCGCTGCTAATTTTTAAGACTTTCCAGAAGATACAAGTTAAGTAAGAAACTGCTTTCCCTACTTGCTGAAAGTTAATGACTATAAAGCTTTGCCAAAGAAAGTAAAGGGGTTGTTAAGTCAGAGTGCTCGCCCTCTGGGCTTGCAGGTTATGATTTTTTAATGCTTTTCAAATGGGAAAGGATCTCAAGCAAGTGTCATCCTTACATGCTGGAAATGTATCTTTCCAGTGGCAGCCAGCACGGCTCCCGCACACCCACTGCCCTGGCTGATTGGCTGGCATCACATCTCAATTCTTGGGCTGTTGCTGTATCCCAGTTGACTCAATTCAAAGGTCCGAAGGGGTGGTGGCCCTGATGCTGCATTCAGTCCAGTGCCCTGGTATTTGTTCCTATTGTCCCAAGGCCAAGGGCGCCTTGTGAACTCAAACTTTCTACCTTAGTTGTACCTTTTGCCCCAACCCCACCCTCCCATTATGTCTGTCCCCTGACCTACAAACTTGTCTTCTTTTGGCCCAATGGTGGTCAGTTTGTCAAGTATAGAGGAGCCAAGTGGACCGGATGGTATGTTCTCCAGTAGGTGCCGGGTATGGTGTGTGCCAAGGAGGAGCGGTCCCGGGGACGCCAAAGGCTGCTCCCACCACGGGAACACGCAGGTCCTCAGAGGAATCAAGGCAGCTGTGAACGCCAAAGCACCCTGAGCCCCGGAGCACTCTTGGCTGCCCCCCCCAGCTGGAGACCTGGAGAATAACAGACCAGCCTGAGCACCCAGGGAGCCCTCTCCTGCCCCTCACGGGAGACTAAAGAGCTCAAGATGGAACTAGGTAGGGACGGTGACGGTGAGCAGCCTCCACACTTTGCTCCTCAGTCCTTTGGATCCTGGATCCGGCCTGGCATGTGTGCTCAAAACCCTCCAGGAAGGGAAGGAGGCTGGGATTGCATGGAGAGCTCTAGGCGCATGCAGGTGTCAGGCTGCACCCTTGAGAGCTTAAGGGTGACCTTCAACCCACCCCAATCCACTTCTGCTCGTCTGATAACCCAGAAGCCGCAAAGGAAATCACGGGGGGTGGTCAGAAAGGAATTAGGGAAATGCAAATTAAAATAGCAGTAAGATGTGATTTTATATACATCAGGTTGGACACACACATATACCAAGTCTCAAAACACCAAAGTTGGCAAGGCTGGAGGAAAGGGAACTCTCAAGTTGCTGGAGGATATATAAATAGTTCAATAGCTTTGGAGAGTGATGTGGCCAGCTCACCGGAAAATTCCAGTCACTCCACATCTCTGTGTATATTCTGGACAAATTCTGCACGTGAGCAGCCTAGAACCATGTATGAGGCTGTTCATTTATTCATTAAACTCAATACAATGTATTGAACACCTACTGTATTCCAGGCACACTTCTAGGAGCTCAAAACCGAGCATGAACAAAATGTAAAAACCTCTGCCCTCATGAAGGGTATATACAGTGCTGTTTAAATGGCCAAAACCTGCAAACAAAAAAATTTAAAATATCCTGCTAGGAAAATGGATGAACGCCAAACTAGGTATATAGGCATAGATACATCTCGGAAGCAGAGCTGGGCACTTAAGAAACTTGCAGGGTATGTACTACAGAACCATTTGTGTGAATAAAAACAAACACTATTGTAAATTGCTTACAGATGCATACATAGTTCATAAAATTAATGCTTCGGCTACCCACCAAACCCAAACTTAGGGGCCTGCTGGAGGGTTGGGGGTGGGGAAGAGTTAGTGAAGGAATAGGGAGGAGAACTTCAAGCAAACTCTGGAATGTCTTATTTCCTCGAAAGGAAAATCGGAAGCAAATATATACGCTAAAATGCTAGCTTTGTACTTTGTGCACTTTACGCACATCCGTGTTTGTTTTCGCATCCTGGGTCCTTCTCAGTTTGAGCGCAAGGCGGGCAAGTTGTTGTTTTGTATTGCTTTCACTGTTTAGAAAAGAGTTGGTTGAGAGAAGGATTGAGGGCACATCCCCCCAGCGACCCAGGACCGGAGCGCCTCCACACAGCGTCTCTGGGGTCCGGCCCTCCAGGGCACCCGGCAGGTGCATGTGAGCCCGGGTCGCGGCGAGCTGGCGTGGCGCCCCCTCGCGGCGAGGCCGAGCGCGGCAGCCCCGACGGCGCCCAGTCCGCAGCAGGTGGCAGGTGCAACCCGGGAGAGCACCTGGCGCCCGCTGGTAAGGCTGGAGAGGCGCGAACGCTCTGCTTCCGAAATGCTGCTTTTAAGGGGCTACCCTGGAGAAACAAATACGAGCCAAAGGAGACGTGTACAAATGTTTTTCGCAGCGGTGTTTAGAATGGCCCAAAATAGAAAATGGCACCACTATCCATCATTAGGAGAATCGATAGTTAGAGGCATGTATCCGATGAAAGGCTGGTTGCGGTGGGAGCGACAGCTAGAGCCACGTGTGTCAGCCTGGACCCATCGCCCAAGCCATGCCCCATCCTCCCACAATAAAATACCATTTATGTAAACTTTAAACATGCCCCCATATACTATCTATTGTTAACGGACACACACGTGTAGTGAAAGTGTAGAAACAGACATGGCAATGAGGATACCAACTTCAGGGGTTACTTCTGGAAGGGAGACAGGAGGGGGGGTGGGACTTCAGCTGATTCCATACCACTTTATTAAGAAAACAAAAATCTAAAGCAAATGTGACATTTTGGAATTAAATAGAGCTGGGGAGTGGGTACCCAGGTGTTTGTGTTATCCGCTTTGATTTCCAGAGTGTTGAATACCGTTGCACACACACGGGCAGAGCCCAGAGGCAGAGGGAAGAGCCAGTGAGGGCCCAGAGGAGGGAGGAGCTGCGGTTGCTAGCAGAACCCAAGGGGCCTCCCGGCACAGAGGGAGAAGACGGTGGCCTCCCATAAGGCTGGAGAGGGAGACAGGGCCCAGCCTGCCCCGCAGGATACAAAGGGACATGGTTTAGTCTCTGGTGATGGAGAGACGGTGGGAGTTTTAAGCAGAGGGATATTTGCGTTGGTCTGTTTATATTGAGTGGGTCACTTCTTTCTTCCGTGTAGGAAATGCATGGGAACACGACCAGGGGCCGGGAAAAGAACGGAAGAGGCTCTCCCAGCAGCACTGGCTAAAGCTGTGGGGGCTCCCCGGGGGCGGTGGCAGTGAAGATGGGGAGGGTGAGGGGGATCTGAGGCACACTTTGTAGAGGACCCTATAGAGCTGGGGGAGAGATCCTGGTGAGGGTGACTCTGGAGTTTCTGCTGGACTCACGGCTGGCAGAGGAGGAGGGCAGCAGGGCAGAGGAGGGCACTGGAATGGGCCGTCTGTGTACCTGTCCATCCCCTGTGAGGAGGAGACTGCAGGGTTTTATTTGAGAAATGCTGCTACCCAAGGGCTGGAGGAGAGGCTACCTGTATATTCTAGTCTGAAGTCCACAGGAGAGGTTGGTCACATCAGGAAATAGGAATTTGCGGCCACCACATGTGGCTTAAAGCCACCGGACTCGGGCACAGTGGGCAGTGGACCAAAGGGAAGGGGAGGGGTGGGGAGGGCGCCCAGGACTGAACTTGGAGGACCCGTCCCCCCACCATGCAGTGTCAAGAAGAGGAGGATCTGGCCAACGGACTGAGAAGGAGCTGGAGGTGGGAGAAAGTCAGGAGGGGGCAGGATGGACTCCAGGAAAGAAAAGCCACTGGCGAGGGAAGCAGGGTTCAGCGTTGAAAATGCTGCCTCGCAGCTGGGTCATCAGAGGGCGGAGCTCTGCCCCTCGCAGCCACCACAACTGAGCCATTGTGATGCTGACCCAGGCGGGTCAGGGGTGTGGCGGTCAAAGCCAGACTTTCCAGGATGCCGGGTGACCC
Organism: Callorhinus ursinus; assembly: GCF_003265705.2. NCBI lineage: Eukaryota > Metazoa > Chordata > Mammalia > Carnivora > Otariidae > Callorhinus > Callorhinus ursinus. The sequence goes on from NW_027397150.1 coordinate 1,760,028, forward strand.
TTGAGAAACCGGGCACCAAAAGGAGGAGAGCAGCTGGGGGGAGCTGGAAGGGGGCCAGCGAGGCGGAGGGAGAGGTCCGTCTTGTAGGGGTGACATCTGTGCGTCCCTGTGCAGATGAGGACAGGAGCACAGAGTAGGACTGGTGGGAGGACAAGAGAGTAGGAAGGCAGGGAAGAGCGCTTTGGGCGGAGGGAGGCAGAGCGAAACCCAAGCGCCAGGACAGATGCAGCTGAGCCAGCCTTCCCTGTCCGCCTGCAAGTGCCATGCTCTTGCCCAAACATCTCATTGCCTCTTCTTAGTTTGTTCTTGTTCCCGGGCATTTGGCTCCCGGGGCCCAGCACGCAAAATCCTTTAGGGCCACCTCCCCTACATACACGTCTCACAGCCTTTCCACTTCCATTCTGGCTCCATGTCTACCCAGGGAGCTGGAGGAGAAAATGAGCAAACTGCAGAAAATGAAATCTGACCTATTATATGCATTCTGTATAAACGCATGAAATAGATTATGTTTGACAGTGGTAAACAGAGAACCCAAAAAAATCCAGTTTATCACTTTAATTATATATGCTTTTCTTCCTCGATCTCCAAGGAAGAATGCACCTCCATCCACTTCCAGCCCCTTCTGCAGAGCTGTTCCCTACTTCCTAAGCCCGCCTCCGGAGACCCCAGGTTCTGGCCAAGGCTGCCCTATCTGGAGCTGAGCAATGTGTAGTATGCTGCTCAGGATGATGCACGCAGGGAGGAAAGTAATGGGCGTGTAGATGCGAAAAGTAAGGGAATGGTGACGGGGGTGGACTCGTGATTCAAAGGAGCAGCACAGATGAAGTTAGCCTAGCATCCAAGTAACTCAGCACCTTTAGGTCAGGAAATACCACCTAAAAATGTACCGATTTAGGAAGAAGAGAATGAGAGGATGGGAGGGCTGAGGAGGGCACACGAGACCCCAGTTCAGCAGACCTCCCACCGCTCCCACACCGGAGCAGGGCCAACGTAGGATCCGCTTTCCATCAGTCTCCACCCCACACCCACCCTCTGTGGGTGCCAGGCACCAAAGGTACAGCAAAGAACAAGACAAACGTGGCTGGTGACCTCAGCAAGCCGGCAGTCCTGGGCGGTTGCATAAGGGAGGCGATCAATGCCGATGGACGGATGGACAGATGGACATGCTACTTGTGGGGACAGGATGTGTGGCACCTGACCCAGCCTGGCGGGGGGGGGGGGAGCACAGTGGTCAGGAATGTTATATGAACTGAAATCTGGGGCGTGATCCGGTTTTCGCCAGACTGGCAATGGGGGCGGACAGCGGGGAAATTACACACAACAGAAATACAGATTGTGTGTGCACGCGCGCACACACATGCACAGTAGCTGTCATACGAAAGGGTCCTATTCAGAACATTTTTGCTGAGCTCCTGTGCACTTTGGGGCAGATCAGAGTCATGATACCACGTTTCAGACTTGCACAGCAGGGTGGTGACTGGTGCTGCTAACCAACACGGGCAACATCAGAAAAGGACCAGGTTGGGAGGCAGAGGCTGGGTCCAGTCTTGACATGCTGAGTTTAAGGAGCCTTTGAGACCCTGTGCATATTATCCCATTGCTCAGTGTTCTGTTTGAATAGAACTTTCTCTATGTGCCCCAAAGCCAAACAGATCCGGAAGCATGGTGGGTATTCCTATATCAGGTCAGATTCCCCAACATAAAGGCAGCTGGTTGACTAAGTCGTTTCACACTCCAAACACGGGGTTACAGTCTGTGTTAGAGAGACACGCCTGGGACTCGTTGCCTTGGAGGCCATCACTTAGACCACGTGGTAGTTCGTGAGAGAGTGTAGAGTACAAAGAGAAAGGGCCTGGGGCCAGGGTCCGCAGAACTCACTCAAAGCTACCGGAGGAGAAAGGCTGAGAGAGCGCGCAGGAGTGGCCAGAGAGCGGGGATGAAACCGGGAGCGGCGTCCCGGGGCCCCGGGGCCCCGTGTTCAAGGAAGGACGGGGTGGTCCACAGGGACAATGGGGGCCAACAAACAGAGCGAGAGTGAACAGCCGTCTGCCGGATACACCGAGACAGAAAAGTTAGTATGACACTGGGAGTACGCGGCTCCTAAGAAGATGGAGGGCTAGGATTCTCTTCCGGGAGGAGAGCTGGGTGTACAGGGTGCCATGTGTGCAGCAGTGTGATCCTCTACATGCTACTAGAAATCAGAGGTCATCGATACCTCGTCACAGGTTGTACACCTGAGTTCAGTGACATTAAGCCACTGCCCCAGGTCCTCCACTTAGTAAGCCGCAGAATCTGGATTAGAACCCAGATCTTTCTGACTCCGGAACTCCTAACAGCTATGCTCTGGTGTATCTCGAATCTCATAGTGCGCGAGGCCTGGAGACACAGACAGGAATTAGACTTGGCCCTTGCGTTTGGGAGGTCACATACTGGAAATCGAGAAAGACAATAAAGCAATCGTGATGTGGCAAAATAGAATAATGGGGGCATTTAAAAAATACTTTAAGAGGCAGAAAGATTGTACTGAGTATAAGCAGGAGCTAAAAAAAGAAAGCCGGGGGGTGGGCGGGTAGAGAATGACCCGGTATTGAGCTCGCTAGCGCGGTGGCTGTCCATGTGGCCACAAGGGGTCGCTGCAGACCTGAGACACACACACACACACACACACACACACACCTCTCTCTCTCTCTCTCTCTCTCTCTCTCTCTCTCTCTCTCTCTCCCCCTCCCCCCACTGGCCCTTCAGGCTCCCTCCAGATGCTTCTAGAAGGAAGGTGGGGAAGGCGGGAGGGAGAGTGTGGTGATCAGATGCCTCCCAGTGAGCCCTCCCCCTGCAGGCCGGCCCAGACCTCCATCCCCAATCTGGCTCCACCCCCACCGACTCCCCTCTTCCGCATCTGTCCTAAGGACGAAGCTAGTAAAAGCCGGGGTGTGGCAGGTTCCGGGGGCTCCAGGCTTCCTGGCTGGCTTGCTCTCCGCAGCTGACCCCCATCAAGCACTTCCTACTCGAATGCTTACATTTAAATTAAGTAAAATTAAGAACAACTAAATTTCAGTTCCTCACTCTCACTGGCCGTTTCATTTCTTTTTTTTTTTTTTAAGAACTTATTTATTCACTTGACAGACACAGCGAGAGAGGGAACACACGCAGGGGAAGTGGGAGAGGGAGCACAAGCAGGGGAAGTGGGAGAGGGAGCACAAGCAGGGGAAGTGGGAGAGGGAGCACAAGCAGGGGAAGTGGGAGAGGGAGCACAAGCAGGGGAAGTGGGAGAGGGAGAAGCAGGCCTCCCGCTCAGCAGGCGCCCATTGCGGGACTCGATCCCAGGACCCTGGCATCATGACCTGAGCCGAAGGCAGATGCTTAACAACTGAGCCACCCAGGCGTCCCTCCCTGGCCGTTTCAAGTGTCGGGTGGCTACGTGGGGCTAGCAGACGCTGACCGGGTGGCCCAGAGAACATCTCCACCGTGCCGCAGGAAGCTCTAGTAGCACCACTCACATTTGTATCTCACTAGCCACCTTAGACACGAGGACCCTAAGGTCTCAGCAGGTTCAGGTCTGGAGCGAGGACTGAAGCTCAGAGGGACAGCTCCAGGGTCCACCACGCTGTCCCTATGCCCAGAGCTGCCCTCGATCCCGATTGCTGTGCTCTCCCCTCCATCTCATGTGAGGGGGACTGACTTCCCAGGGCTCAACAGCCACCATCCCTCAGGGCTGACCCTGACTGATGGGGACACCTGGGATTTAAGCACCCCCCCCCTTTTTGAAATTAAAGTGTAGTTGTCATACAGTATTATATTAGTTTTGGCTGTACAACAGAGGGAGTCACCAGCTCCATGCGTTATGAAGCCATCACAAGGATAAATGCAGCTACCATCTGTGGTCACCATACCAAGCAGTCATGTATTATTAACTATGTTCCCTATGCTGTACATTGTACCCCGTCATATTTATTCACAACTGCAAGTTTGTACCTTTTAATCTCCTTCCCCTATTTTGCCCTTCCCCCCAACCTCTTCCTCTGGCAACCACCAGATTGTTCTCTGTATTTATGAGTTTTTTCTGTTTTTAAGTTTGTTGTTGTTCATTTGTTTTGGTTTTTAGATTTCACATATAAGCAAAATCATACTGTATTTGTCTTTTTCTCTCTCTGACTTATTTCACTTAGCATGATACCCTCTGGGTCCATCCATGTTGTCAAAAATGGTAAGATTTCATTATTTTTATGGCTGAATAATATTCCATTGTGTATATATACCACATCTTCTTTACCCATTTATCTATCAATGGACCCTTAGGTTGCTTCCATAGTTTGGCTATTGTAAATAATGCTGCAATGAACATAGGGGTAACATATACCTTCTCAAATTAATGTGTTTGTATTCTTCAGATAAATACCCAGAAGTGGAATTGCTAGGTTGTATGGTATTTGTATTTTTAATTTTTTGAGGAACTTCCATACTGTTTTCCATATGCATCACTTTGCGTTCTCACCAACAGTGCACAAAGGTTCTCTTTTCTCCACATCCTTGCCAACATGTGTCTTTTGAATAAGGCCCTTCCAGCCAGGTGTGAGGTGGTATCTCATTCTGGTTCTGATTTACATTTCCTTGGTAATTAGTGATGTTGAGCATCTTTTCCTGTGTCTGTTAGCCACCTGTATGTCTTCTTTGAATAAACATCTGTTCAGATCCTCTGCCCATTTTTTAATTAGATTGTTCATATCTTTTATATATTAAGTTGTATGAGTTCTTTATATATGTTGCATATTAACCACTTACCAGTTATATCATTTGCAAGTATCATCTCCCAGTAGATTAACTTTTCATTTTGTTGATGGTTTCCTTCGCTGTGCAGAAGCTTTTTAGTTTGATGTCCCATTTGTTTAGTTTTTGTTTCCCTGGCCTGAGGAGACACATCCAAAAATATATTGATAAGGGGCACCTGGGTGGTTCAGATAAGTTAAGCATCTGACTCTTGATTTTGGCTCAGGTCATGATCTCAGGGTCCTGGGATCAAGCCCTGCACTGGGCTCCCTGCTCAGCGGAGATTCTGCATCTGTCCTTGTTCTCATCCTCTCTCTCTCTCTCTCTCTCTCTCTCTCTCTCTCAAATAAATAAATAAATAAATCTTAAAAAAATATATTGCTAAGACCAGTGTCCCAGACCTTACTACCTATGTTTTCCTCTAGGAGTTTTATGGTTTCTGGTCTTACATTTAAGTCTTTAATCCACTTTGAGTTTATTTTTGTGTATGGTGTAAGAAAGTGGTACAGTTTCATTCTTTTCCATGTAGCTATCAGGTTTTCCCAACACCATTTATTGAAGAGACTGTCTTTTTTTTCCCCATTGTATGTTCTTGCCTCCTTTGTCAAAGATTAATTGACCATATAAGTATGGGCTTATTTCTGGGTTGTCTATTCTGTTCCACTGATCCAAGTCTATTTTTCTGGCAGCACCATATTGTTTTGATTACTATAGCTTTGTAGTATCATTTGAAGTCAGTGAGCATAATGTCTCCCACTCTGTTCTTCCTCAAGATTGCTTTGGCTACTCAGGGACTTTTGTGGCTCTATACAATTTTTAGGATTATTTTTTCTAGTTCTATGAAAAATGCCATTGGTGTTTTGATAGAGATTGCATTGAATCTGTAGATTGCTTTGGGGGGTTTAGACATTTTAACAATATTAATCCTTCTAATCCATGAACATGAAATACCTTTCCATTTATTTGTGCCTTTTTCAATTTCCTTCATCAATGTCTTATAGTCTGCAGTGTGAAGGTCTCCTTGGTTAAATTTATTCCTATGTATTTTATTCTTTTTAATTCAATTGTAAATGGGATTATTTTCCTAATTTCTCTTTCTGATAGTTCATTATTAGTGTGTAGAAATGCAACAGATTTGTGTATATTATTTCTGTATTCTGCAACTTTGCTGTATTCCCTTATTAGTTCTAATAGTTTTTTGGTGGAGTCTTTAGGGTTTTCTGTATAGTATCATGTCTGCAAATAGTGACAGTTTTACTTCTTTTCTAACTTGGATGCCATTTATTTCTTTATCTTGTCTGATAGTTGTTGCTAGAACTTCCAATAATATGTTGAATAAAAATGGTGAGAATGGGAGTGTCTGGGTGGTGCAGTCAGTTAAGCATCCAACACTTGGTTTCGGCTCAAGTCGTGATCTCAGGGTCATGAGATCCAGCCCTATATCAAGCTCCACACTCTGTGCAGGGTCTACTGAAAACTTTCTCTCCCTCTCCCTGTCTCCCCCTTCATCACTCTCTCAAATAAATAAATAAATAAACAAATAAATAAATCTTATGGGAAAAAAATGGTGAGAATGGGCATTCTTGTCTTGTTCCTGATCTGAGAGGAAAAGCTTTCAGGTTTTTACTTCTGAGTATAATGTTAGCTGTGCATTAGTTATTATAAATGGCCTTTATTATTTTGAGGGATTTTCCCTCTATGCCCCCCTTGTTGAGATTTTTTATCATAAAATGATGTTGAATTTTATCAAATGCTTTTTCTGCATCTATTGAGATGATAATGACTTTTATCTTTCATTGTGTTAATGTGGTGTATCATGTTGGTTGATTTCTGCATATTGAAACATCCTTGCATCCCTGAAATAAGTCCCACTTTTACTGTATGGTCAAATTTGGTTTGCTAATATTTTGTTGAGAATTTTTGTACCAGTGTTCATCAGGGTTATTGGTCTGTAATTTGTGTGTGTGTGTGTGGTGCCTTTCTCTGATTTTGGTATCAAGGTAATGCTGACCTCATAAAATGAGTTTGGAAGTCCTCCTTCCTCTTCAACTTTTTGGAATAGTTTGAGAAAAATAGATATTAATTCTTCTTTAAATGTTCAGTAGAATTCACCCGTGAAGCCATCTTGTTCTGGACTTTTATTTATTGGAAGTTTTTTGATTGCTGACTCAATCTCCTTACTAGTGATCAGTCTGTTCAGATTTTCCATTTCTTCATGATTCGGTCTTGGAAGATTATATTTTTCTAAGAATTTATCCATTTCTTCAAGGTTGTCACATTTGTTGGCATATAATTTTTCGTAGTAGTTTCTTACAATCCTTTGTATTTCTGTGGTGTCAGTTGTAACTTCTCTTTAATTTCAGAGATTATTTGTTTGGCCACTCTCTTTTTTTCTTTTTTTTTCATGGTCTATAGCACCATAATTTATTTTTTTTAATTATTATGTTATGTTAATTAGGATACATTACATCATTAGTTTTTGACGTACTGTTCCATGATTCATTGTTTGCGTATAACACCCAGTGCTCCATGCAGAACATACCCTCTTTAATACCCATGACCAGGCTAACACATCTTCCCACCGCCCTCCCCTCTAGAACCCTCAGTTTGTTTTTCAGAGTCCATAGTCTCTCATGGTTCGTCTCCACCTCCGATTTCCCCCCCTTCATTTTTCCCCTCCTGCTATCTTCTTCTTTTTTTTTTTTTAAACATATAATATATTATTTGTTTCAGAGGTACAGGTCTGTGATTAAACAGTCTTGCACAATTCACAGTGCTCACCATAGCACATACCCTCCCCAATATCTATCACCCAGCCACCCCATCCCTCCCACACCCCCACCACTCCAGCAACCCTCATTTTGTTTCCTGAGATTAAGAATTCCTCCTATCAAGGTGTAATGCTGAGTGAAATAAGTCAATCAGAGAAAGACATGTATCATATGACCTCACTGATATGAGGAATTCTTAATCTCAGGAAACGAACTGAGGGTTGCTGGAGTGGGGGTTGGGGTGGGAGGGAAGGAGTGGCTGGGTGATAGCCACTGGGGAGGGTATGTGCTATGGTGAGTTCTGTGAATTGTGCAAGACTGTTGGATCACAAATCTGTGCCTCTGAAACAAATAATGCAATATACGTTAAGAAAAAAAAAGAAAAGAAGATAGCAGGAGAGGAAGAATGAAGGGAGGGAAACTGGAGGGGAAGACAAACCATGAGAGATGATGGACTCTGAAAAACAAACTGAGGGTTCTAGAGGGAAGGGGGGTGGGAGGATGGGTTAGCCTGGTGATGGGTATTAAAGAGGGCACGTTCTGCATGGAGCACTGGGTGTTATGCAAAAACAATGAATCATGGAACACTACAGCAAAAACAAATGATGTAATGTATGGTGATTAATATAACAATAAAAAAAGAACTCCTCCTATCAGTGAGGTCATATGAGACATGTCTTTCTCTGATTGACTTATTTTGCTCAGCATAACACCCTCCAGTTCCACCACATCGTTGCAAATGGCAAGATTTCATTCCTTTTGATGGCTGCATAATATTCTATTGTGTATATATACTACATCTTCTTTATCCATTCATCTGTCAATGGACATCTTGGCTCTTTCCACAGTTTGGCTATTGTGGACACTTCTGCTATAAACATTGGGGTGCACGTACCCCCTTGGATCTCTACATTTGTATCTATGGGGTAAATACCCAGTAGTGCAATTGCTGGATCATATGGTAGCTCTATTTTCAACTTTTTGAGCAACCTCCATACTGTTTTCCAGAGTGGTTGCACCAGCTTGCCTTCCCACCAACAGCGTAGGAGGGTTCCCCTTTCTCCGCATCCCCGCCAACATGTGTCGTTTCCTGACTTGTTAACTTTAGCCATTCTGACTGGTGTGAGCTGGTATCTCATTGAGGTTTTGATTTGGATTTCCCTGTTGCCGAGGGATGTTGAGCACTTTTTAATGTGTCTGTTGGCCATTTGGATGTCTTCTTTGGAAAAATGTCTGTTCATGTTTTCTGCCCATTTGTTGATTAGATCATTTGTTCTTTGGGTGTTGAGTTTAAGAAGTTCTTTATAGATTTTGGATACTAGCCCTTTATCTGATATGTCATTTGCAGATATCTTCTCCCATTCTGTCGGTTGTCTTTTGGTTTTGTTGACTGTTTCTTTTCCTGTGCAAAAGCTTTTTATCTTGATGAAATCCCAATAGTTCATTTTTGCCCTGGCTTCCCTTGCCTTTGGCGATGTTTCTAGGAAGCAGTTGCTGCGGATGAGGTCGAAGAGGTTCCTGTCTATGTTCTCCTTTAGGATTTTGATGGACTTCTGTCTCACATTGAGGTCTTTCAACCATTTGGAGTCTATTTTTGTGTGTGGTGTAAGGAAATGGTCCAGGTGCATTCTTCTGCATGTGGCTGTCCAATTTTCCCAACACCATTTGTTGAAGAGACTGTCTTTTTGCCATTGGACATTCATTGGACATTCTTTCCTGCTTTGTCAAAGATTAGTTGACCATAGAGTTGAGGGTCCATTTCTGGACTCTCTATTCTATTCCATTGATCTATGTGTCTGTTTTTGTGCCACTACCATACTGTCTTGATGATGACAGCTTTGTAATAGAGTTTGAAGTCCGGGGTGTGATGCCACCAGCTTTGCTTTTCTTTTTCAACATTCCTCTGGCTATTCGGGCTCTTTTCTGGTTCCATACAAATTTTAGGATTATTTGTTCCATTTCTTTGAAAAAAGTTGATGGTATTTTGATAGGAATTGCATTGAATGTGTAGATTGCTCTAGGTAGCATAGATATTTTCACAATATTTGTTCTTCCAATCCATGAGCATGGAACGTTTTTCCATTTCTTTGTCTTCCTCAATTTCTTTCATGAGTATTATATAGTTTTCTGAGTACAGGTTCTTTGCCTCTTTGGTTAGATTGTTTTTCCTAGGTATCTTATGATTTTCAGTGCAATTGGAAATGGAATCAACTCCTTAATTTCTCTTTCTTCTGTCTTGTTGTTGGTGTATAGGAAGGCCACTGATTTCTGTGCATTGATTTTATGTCCTGCCACTTTACTGAATACCTGTATGAGTTCTAGCAGTTTGGGGGTGAAGTCTTTTGGGTTTTCCACATACGGTATCATATCATCTGCAAAGAGTGAGAGTTTGACTTATTCTTTGCTGATTTGCATGCCTTTTATTTCTTTTTGTTGTCTGATTGTTGTGGCTAGGACTTCTAATACTATGTTGAATAGCAATAGTGGTAGTGGACATCCCTGCCGCGTTCCTGAACTTAGGGGGAAAGCTCTCGGCTTTTCCCCATTGAGAATGATATTCGTTGTGGGTTTTTCATAAATGGTTTTTATGATATTGAGGTATGTACCCTTTATCCCTATACTCTGAAGAGTTATGATCAAGAAAGGATGCTGTACTTTGTCAAATGCTTTTTCTGCATCTATTGAGAGGATCCTATGGTTCTTGTTCTTTCTTTTATTAATGTATTGTATCACATTGATTGATTTGTGGATGTTGAACCAACCTTGCAGCCCAGGGATAAATCCCACTTGGTCATGGTGAATAATCATGCGGATGTTGAACCAGCCTTGCAGCCCAGGGATAAATCCCACTTGGTCGTGGTGAATAATCCTTTTAATGTACTGTTGGATCCTATTGGCTAGTATTTTGGTGAGAATTGTTGCATCCATGTTCATCAAGGATATTGGTCTGTAATTCTCCTTTTTGATGGGGTCTTTGTCTGGTTTTGGGATCAAGGTAATGCTGGCCTCATAAAACAAAAATCTCCCAACAAATCCTGCTGGGTTTAGGCTTTATTTGCTGTTCTTTCTCCAGCTCCTTTAGGTGTAGGGTTAGGTTGCGTATTTGAGACCTTTCTTGTTTCTTGAGAAAAGCTTGTATGGCTATATACATTCCTGTTAGGACTGCCCTTGCAGCATCCCAAAGATTTTGAACTGTTTTGTTTTCATTTTCATTGGTTTCCACGAATTTTTTTAATTCTTCTTTAATTTCCTGGTTGACCCATTCATTCTTTAGTAGGATGCTCTTTAGCCTCCATGTATTTGAGTTCTTTCTGACTTTCCTCTTGTGATTGAGTTCTAGTTTCCAAGCATTGTGGTCTGAAAATATGCAAAAGCCCAGGGGAATTCTACCAAACATTTAAAGAGGAATTAATACCTATTCTTCTGAAACTGTTCCAAAAAATTGAAATGGAAGGAAAACTTCCAAACTTGTTTTATGTGGTCTGAAAATATGCAGGGAATGATCCCAATCTCGTGGTACCAGTTGAGACCTGATTTGTGACCTAGGATGGGTCTGGAGGATCTTCTGGAGGATGTTCCATGGGCACTAGAGAAGAATGTGTATTCTGTTGCTTTGGGATGGAATGTTCTGAATATGTCTGTGAGGTCCATTTGGTCCACTGTGTCATTTAAAGTCTTTATTTCTTTGTTGATCTTTTGCTTAGATGATATGTCCATTTCAGTCAGGGGGGTGTTAATTTTCCCCACTATTATTGTATTGTTGTTGATGTGTTTCCTTGCTTTTGTTATTAATTGGCGTATATAATTGGCTGCTCCCATGTTAGGGGCATGGATATTTACAATTGTTAGATCTTCTTGTTGGATAGATGCTTTAAGTAGGATATAGTGTCCTTCTTCATCTCTTATTACAGTCTTTGGTTTAAAATCTAATTTGTCTGATATAAGGATTGCCACCCCAGCTTTCTTTTGGTGTCCATTCACATGGTAAATGGTTTTCCACCCCCTTCACTTTCAATGTGGGGGTGTCTTTGGGTCTAAAATGAGTCTCTTGCAGACAGCATATGGATGGGTCTTGTTTTTTAATCCAATCTGATAGCCTGTCTTTTGATTGGGGCATTGAGCCCATTTACATTCAGGGTAACTATTGAAAGATATGAATTTAGTGCCATTGTATTGCCTGTAAGGTGACTGTTACTGTATATTGTCTGTGTTCCTTTCTGGTCCATGCTGCTTTAGGCTCTCTCCTTGCTTAGAGGACCCCTTTCGATATTTCTTGTAGGGCTGGTTTCGTGTTTGCAAATTCCCTTAGTTTTTGTTTGTCCTGGAAGCTTTTTATCTCTCCTTCTATTTTCAATGACAGCCTAGCTGGATATAGGTTCTTGGCTGCATATTTTTCTCATTTAGTGCTCTGAATATATCATGCCAGTCCTTTCTGGCCTGCCAGGTCTCTGTGGATAGGTCTCTTGCCAATCTAGTGTTTCTACCATTGTTGGTTACAGATTTCTTGTCCTGAGCTGCTTTCAGGATTTTCTCTTTGTCTCTGAGACTCGTAAGTTTTCCTATTAGATGTCGGGGTGTTGACCTATTTTTATTGATTTTGAGAGGGGTTCTCTGTGCCTCCTGGATTTTGATGCCTGTTTCCTTCCCCTAAATTAGGGAAGTTCTCTGCTATAATTTGCTCCAATATACATTCTGCCCCTCTCTCTCTTTCTTCTTCTTCTGGGATCCCAATTATTCTAATGTTGTTTCATCTTATCGTATCACTTATCTCTCAAATTCTGCCCTCGTGATCCAATAGTTGTTTATCTCTCTTTTTCTCAGCTTCTTTATTTTCCATCATTTGGTCTTCTATATCGCTGATTCTCTCTTCTGCCTCATTTATCCTAGCAGTTAGAGCCTCCATTTTTTATTGCACCTCATTAATAACCTTTTTGATTTCGACTTGGTTAGATTTTAGTTCTTTTATTTGTCCAGAAAGTGTTTCTCTAATAACTTCCATGCGTTCTTCAAGTCCAGCTAGTATCTTTAAAATCATCATTCTGAACTCGACTTCTGACATCTTACTAATGTCCGTATTGATTAGGTCCCTGGCAGTTGGTACTCCTTCTTGTTCTTTTTGTTGAGGTTATTTTTGCCGTCTTGTCATTTTGTCTTCCAGAAAGTGGTTGCTTTTCTGTTCAGAGAGTTGTTGCTATTCTTTTCTTCAATCTCCTTGAGTTTGTACGTGTTCAGTATGGTTTCATCCCTATCCAGCTGAATTCCTGGGACCAGACGAAATCCAGGTCTCCTACTCCTCCGCCATCTTGCTCCTCCCCCCCCTTTCTTTTTTCTTAATGAGTCTGGCCAAAGATTTATCTACTTCATTTTCTTTTCAAAGAACCAGCTCTTAGTTTCATTGATCTTTTCTATTTTTCTGTCTCCATTTCATTTATTTTGACTCTGATCTTTGTTATTTCCATCATTCTACTAACTTTGAGGTTTGTTTATTCTTTTTCTAGTTCCTTTGGGTTAAGTTTAGATTGTTTATTTGAGATTTTTCTTGTTTCTTGAGGTAGCCCTGTAGGGCTATGAACTTCCCTCTTAGGACTGCTTTTGCTGCATCCCATATATTTGTGGATGTTGTGCTTTCATTTTCATTTGTCTCAAGGTATTTCTTGATTTCGTCTTTGATTTCTTCATTGACCTATTGATTGTTTAGTAGCATGTTGTTTAGCCTCCATGTTCATGTTTTTTTCTAGTTTTCTTCTTGGAATTGATTTCTAGTATCAAAAAAGATTCTTGATATGATTTTGATCTTCTTAAAATTGTTGAGGCTCATTTTGTGGCCTAACATGTGATCGATCCTGGAAAATGGTTCATGTGCACTTGAAAAGAATATGTATTCTGCTATTTGGGGATGGAAGGCTCTATATGTATCTATTAAGTCCACAAACACCATCTGGATGAGAATTCTCCCCCCATTATCTTCCCCACTTCCTTTTAGCCCTGAATTATCCTTACCGTTTTAGTATTATGGGTTTGATTCCTTTCCCAACCCATCTCCATCTCAGTTCAAGATCAACCTGGGTCCTGGAAGATTCCTAACCTAGGAGCAACTCCTAAAGTTACCTTCCTTCCCAAGGGAATGGCATACAGCCAGCTCAGCTCAGAGGGCCAATTCCACTAACGTCTTTAAAAATGCAGTAACAGCAAGATGGCAGAGGAGTAGGAGACCTGGATTTCCTCTGGTCTCAGGAATTCAGCTGCATAGGGGTCAAACCATCCTGAACACCTACGAACTCAACAGGAGATCGAAGAAAAGAATAGCAACAACTCTCTGACCAGAAAAGCGACCACTTACTGGAAGGTAGGACGTGCAGAGAAGTGAATCCGAGGAGATATTCGGGAGGATAGACGGCGGGGGAGGGGGCCTCCGTCGGCCGCTTCTGGCAAGTGATAGAGCCGCGGAACACAAAATTGGATCTTTTAGAAGTCGGCTCTGCTGAGGGACATCGCTCCAGTGGCTAAACTGGGGGTGGAACCCTCGCAGGACAGTGTGGTCTCAGGACCGTCGGGGTCACAGAAAGACTGGGGGTGCCTGAGTGTGGCAGAGCTCCCAGGTATCGGAGCGGGGAAGCCGGCTGCAGAGACAGAGCCGAGGTGCGGGCTCTCAGCTCGGGGTGGCCATAAACTGTGATCCACAACCCAGTCGGGCCACTGCTCCTGCAGCAGGGACCCAACAAGCGACAGAGCCGGGGAGACTCCCCTTCCTGATATAAGGTGGCAATCCTTATATCAGACAAATTAGATTTTAAACCAAAGACTGTAATAAGAGATGAAGAAGGACACTATATCCTACTTAAAGCATCTATCCAACAAGAAGATCTAACAATTGTAAATATCCATGCCCCTAACATGGGAGCAGCCAATTATATAAGGCAATTAATAACAAAGGCAAAGAAACACATCAACAACAATACAATAATAGTGGGGAAAATTAACACCCCCCTGACTGAAATGGACATATCATCTAAGCAAAAGATCAACAAGGAAATAAAGACTTTAAATGACACAGTGGACCAAATGGACTTCACAGACATATTCAGAACATTCCATCCCAAAGCAACAGAATACACATTCTTCTCTAGTGCCCATAGAACATTCTCCAGAATAGATCACATTCTAGGTCACAAATCAGGTCTCAACTGGTACCATGAGATTGGGATCATTCCCTGCATATTTTCAGACCACAATGCTTGGAAACTAGAACTCAATCACAAGAGGAAAGTCGGAAAGAACTCAAATACATGGAGGCTAAAGAGCATCCTACTAAAGAATGAATGGGTCAACCAGGAAATTAAAGAAGAATTAAAAAAATTCGTGGAAACCAATGAAAATGAAAACAAAACAGTTCAAAATCTTTGGGATGCTGCAAGGGCAGTCCTAACAGGAAGGTATATAGCCATACAAGCTTTTCTCAAGAAACAAGAAAGGTCTCAAATACACAACCTAACCCTACACCTAAAGGAGCTGGAGAAAGAACAGCAAATAAAGCCTAAACCCAGCAGGAGAAGAGAAATAATAAAGATCAGAGCAGAAATCTATGAAATAGAAACCAGAAGAACAGTAGAACAGATCAACGAAACTAGGAGCTGGTTCTTTGAAAGAATTAACAAGATTGATAAACCCCTGGCCAGACTTATCAAAAAGAAAAGAGAAAGGCCCCAAATCAACAAAATCATGAATGAAAGAGGAGAGATCACAACCAACACCAAAGAAATACAAACAATTATAAGAACATATTATGAGCAACTCTATGCCAGCAAATTAGATAACCTGGAAGAAATGGATGCATTCCTAGAGATGTATCAACTACCAAAACTGAACCAGCAAGAAATAGAAAACCTGAACAGACCTATAACCGCTAAGGAAATTGAAGCAGTCATCAAAAATCTCCCAACAAACAAAAGCCCAGGGCCAGATGGCTTCCCAGGGGAATTCTACCAAACATTTAAAGATGAATTAATACTTATGCTCTTGAAACTGTTCCAAAAAATAGAAATGGAAGGAAAACTTCCAAACTCATTTTATGAGGTCACCATTACCTTGATCTCAAAACCAGACAAAGACCCCATCAAAAAGGAGAATTACAGACCAATATCCTTGATGAACATGGATGCAACAATTCTCACCAAAATACTAGCCAATAGGATCCAACAGTACATTAAAAGGATTATTCACCACGACCAAGTGGGATTTATCCCTGGGCTGCAAGGTTGGTTCAACACCCACAAATCAAACAACGTGATACAATACATTAACAAAAGAAAGAACAAGAATCATAGGATCCTCTCAATAGATGCAGAAAAAGCATTTGACAAAGTACAGCATCCTTTCTTGATCAAAACTCTTCAGAGTATAAGGATAGAGGGTACATACCTCAATATCATAAAAGCCATCTATGAAAAACCTACAGCGAATATCATTCTCAATGGGGAAAAGCTGAGTGCTTTTCCCCTAAGGGCAGGAACGCGGCAGGGATGTCCACTATCACCACTGCTATTTAACATAGTATTAGAAGTCCTAGCCACAACAATCAGACAACAAAAAGAAATCAAAGGCATCCAAATCGGCAAAGAGGAAGTCAAACACTCACTCTTTGCAGATGATATGATACCGTATGTGGAAAACCCAAAAGACTTCACCCCCAAACTGCTAGAACTCATACAGGAATTCAGTAAAGTAGCAGGATATAAAATCAATGCACAGAAATCAGTGGCATTCCTATACACCAACAACAAGACAGAAGAGAGACAAATCAAAGAGTGGATCCCATTTACAATTGCACCCAAAACCATAAGATACCTAGGAATAAATTTAACCAAAGAGGCAAAGGATCTGTACTCAGAAAACTATAGAATACTCCTGAAAGAAATTGAAGAAGACACAAAGAAATGGAAAAATGTTCCATGCTCATGGACTGGAAGAGCAAACATTGTGAAGATGTCAATGCTACCTAGAGCAATCTACACATTCAATGCAATCCCCCTCAAAATACCATCCACTTTTTTCAAAGAAATGGAACAAATAATCCTAAAATGTGTATGGAACCAGAAGAGACCCCGAATAGCCAGAGGAATATTGAAAAAGAAAAGCAAAGCTGGCAGCATCACAATTCTGGACTTCAAATTCTACTACAAAGCTGTCATCATCAAGACAGTATGGTACTGGCACAAAAACAGACACATAGATCAATGGAACAGAATTGGGACCCCAGAAATGGACCCTCAACTCTATGGTCAACTAATCTTCGACAAAGCAGGAAAGAATGTCCAATGGCAAAAAGACAGTCTCTTCAACAAATGGTGTTGGGAAAATTGGACAGCCACATGCAGAAGAATGCAACTGGACCATTTCCTTACACCACACACAAAAATAGACTCCAAATGGTTGAAGGACCTAAACGTGAGACAGGAATCCATCAAAATCCTAAAGAAGAACACAGGTAGCAACCTCTTTGACCTCAGCCACAGCAACTTCTTCCTAGAAACATTGCCAAAGGCAAGGGAAGCCAGGGCAAAAATGAACTATTGGGATTTCATCAAGATAAAAAGCTTTTCCACAGCCAAAGAAACAGTTCACAAAACCAAAAGACAACCAACAGAATGGGAGAAAATATTTGCAAACGACATATCATATAAAGGGCTAGTATCCAAAATCTATGAAGAACTTCTCAAACTCAACACCCAAAGAACAAATAATCCAATCAAGAAATGGGCAGAAGACATGAACAGACATTTTTGCAAAGAAGACATCCAAATGGCCAACAGACACATTAAAAAGTGCTCAACATCGCTTGGCATCAGGGAAATCCAAATCAAAACCTCAATGAGATATCACCTCACACCAGCCAGAATGACTAAAATTAACAAGTCAGGAAACGACACATGTTGGCGGGGATGCGGAGAAAGGGGAACCCTCCTACACTGTTGGTGGGAAGGCAAGCTGGTGCAACCACTCTGGAAAACAGTATGGAGGTTCCTCAAACAGTTGAAAATAGAGCTACCATACGATCCAGCAATTGCACTACTGGGTATTTACCCCAAAGATACAAATGTAGGGATCCGAAGGGATACGTGCACCCCAATGTTTATAGCAGCAATGTCCACAATAGCCAAACTGTGGAAAGAGCCAAGATGTCCATTGACAGATGAATGGATAAAGAAGATGTAGTATATATACACAATGGAATATTATGCAGCCATCAAAAGGAGTGAGATCTTGCCATTTGCAACGACATGGGTGGAACTGGAGGGTGTTATGCTGAGCAAAATAAGTCAATCAGAGAAAGACATGTATCATATGACCTCACTGATATGAGGAATTCTTAATCTCAGAAAACACACTGAGGGTTGCTGGAGTGGTGGGGGGTGGGAGGGATGGGGTGGCTGGGTGATAGACATTGGGGAGGGTATGTGCTATGGTGAGCACTGTGAATTGTACAAGACTGTTGAATCATAGATCTGTACTTCTGAAACAAATAATGCAATATATGTTAAGAAAAAAAAAGAAGATAGCAAGAGGTGAAGAATGAAGGGGAGTAAGTCGGAGGGGGAGACGAACCATGAGAGACGATGGACTCTGAAAAACAAACTGAGGGTTCTAGAGGGAAGGGGGGTGAGGGGATAGGTTAGCCTGGTGATGGGTATTAAAAAGGGCACATTCTGCGTGGAGCACTGGGTGTTATGCACAAACAATGAATCATGGAACGCTACATCAAAAACTAATGATGTAATGTATGGTGATTAACAAAACAATAAAAAATTTTTAAAAAATAAAAAATAAATGCAGCAACATCTCACAGTTCAGGGGTAGAGTGAGAAGTCAGGAAGAGTTCACACACCCAAGCAGCTAGAACATGGTGAAAATAGAAGCAGCTAAGGTAGAGGCTTCAACTGTTCTGCACACAAAGCACAATAAGTGCTTGCAACCTAGACCGTTTGCGGTTGCCCCGTCTCTACCTTAGCTGCAGCCCTACAGAGCTGCTGCCCCACACTCTGGACTTGCAGCTGAGCTTGACTCAAGTCAAGAGATCTGTTGGAAAGAAAACAATAGGGGAAAATGTACAAATGTTAACATCTTAAGGTGAGTGGATAAAATATCCATTTCCTATTTTACCTCCTCACCATGTCCACCTCTCCCAATCAACAGAGTCACTTTAGAAGTGCCTGCCAGTGTCAAATTGTTTTCCCATTTCCTGTGAATCAGAGAATCTAGAGCACAAAAAGTTAGAAAGTTCACATTCTCCATTCCTGTCTTTGGCAATAAGCACATTGAATTCTTCCCAAACTGTGTGGAACTGCTCACTTAAAGACTTCCAGGAAAAACCTTACTGTCAGAAAGTGCATCCTGGTATTTTACCCAACCCTCCATGCTTCAGTTTAAACTCCCACGTTCTGTCCTCAAAGAAGGTGAAGGTGTGTGGCCTCCTTCTCTGTTGAGGGCTCGTTAAGTAGTTTCCAGATTCTATCTGTTAAAAGTGATGCTGCTATGAACATTCTTGTATATGTCTTTGGTGTCAGTATAAATGTATTTCTGCTCGGTGTGTACCTAGGAGTGAAAATGCTGGGTCATCCGGTATCTTTATGATTCATTTAGATTTTGTCATGCAGTTTTCCAAAGTGGTTGTACCAATTTACACTCCCACTGGAGGTTTACAAGATTTCTATCTGCTTTACATCCTCACCAGCACTTGCCTGTCTTCCTTGATAGTTTTAGTCATTCTCGTGGGGGAGGTAGTGGAGTTCCATTTAGTTTAAATTTGCATTTCCACAGGGATTTATGAAGTCAAGCTTCTTTTTCTATGTTCATTTGGCACTTGGATATCTGCTTTTGTAAATTACCTATTGAATTATTTTGCCCATTTTTCCAATAGGTTGTCTGTCTTTTTCGTACTGACTTCTAGAAAGTCTTATATTCTGCATATGGGTCCTTTCTCAGCCATGTGTATGGAAACTATCTTGTCACCCTGTGGCTTACCTGTTTACTCTCTTACTGGTGCATTTTAAGGAACAGTTTTCAAAATAATAACCTGACAGTCTTAAAACCTCAGATTCAGAACTTCCAGCCCATTCTACTCTGACCTCATCAATCCCTGAGTGCCTCCTGAGCTGATGGTCCTATGGACCATTTTCAGGATTCCACTTTTCCACCTCATTGCAGTGTACAGACACATTTCTCCTTGGATAGGAGGCAAATTTGGAGAATTGGAGGTCACTCAGGGTAGGGGATGGATGATCTTAGTGTTTGCAGAACTGTGCTGCCTTTCAAGCTAAATGATGCTGAAATCACACAAATTCTGGCAGCCTCTGTATCTTTCCATAGCCTTGTCCCATCTTGGTTCATTAGCATGAGATTTTCGAAGCCACGGAGAATGTTCAAAAGTGCTTACTAGTAAATTACTTGACTCCTTCGGGCATCATGGTGAAGAAAGTTCACCTATATAATACCCCTTCCACCAAAGAGGAAATACTAATTTGAACTTCTAAAGTTTCTTCCCCACTTCCTCTATTTAGTGTATGAGGCAGCAACACCACCCACATCATAGGGGTCACTCACTCGCACCTGGGCCTGTGGCTTAGATGCTCTTCCCTCCACCCAGACTTTGCATCTGCCTTTATCTGGACCTATGTCCCTCCTCTGTGCCAGGCCAGGCCCCATGTTGCTCTGCAGGATTGTGCTGTTCTTCGGTAAGTCACCAAGCGTGAGCTTTCCCTCTTGGGCACCAAAGACTGTAAGTCATTTATGGGACTTCTCATTTTACCTCTCTGGATTCAAGTGGGTTTTATGGCTGGAGCTTGAAATGAGTGTGTGCACATGGGTGTGCTTGACAGAGATGTGGTGTGGTGGGGGGCCTCCCTGATGTTTCCTATCCCATTTTCCTTGGTCC
Source organism: Callorhinus ursinus (assembly GCF_003265705.2). Classification (NCBI taxonomy): domain Eukaryota; kingdom Metazoa; phylum Chordata; class Mammalia; order Carnivora; family Otariidae; genus Callorhinus; species Callorhinus ursinus. Next base: position 1,780,491 of record NW_027397150.1, read on the forward strand.
TTGGAAGGGCAGGCTTTCAATATCAGAGCTAAATTAGGGAGGCAGAAAATCACATTGTGAGGCCCAATGACATGTTTACCCTGTCAAATAAGATGAAATTACTCATCAGGCTGTCTCAAAAGGAAAATGAAGTTATAGAAGGAAAGAAGGCTTTGGGTAGGGGGTGGACTGGAGGGATCAGGGAAATGGAAAAAGGCAGTTCTGTGCATTTTGTTCAACAATAGGAAATGGGCTTTTACAAAAAGATACCTTGTCATGAAGCCTCAGTGTTTTCTTAGAAGCAGTCAACCATGACCAGGCTTCTCATCTGGTCAAGGGGCTTTGCTCTGAGTGTCCAAAGCCCTTTACAAACTGGCCATCCCCCTTCTGCCTATGTCCTTTCTCTGTCGGGGATGAGGAGGGTCTGTTTTGGGTCTGACTGGTCCTTGGGGAAGGTCTGAAGGATCAAATCCATTCTCCCTGATCTATATCTCTCTCCTTGACCCACCTCCCCAGGGACCAGTCACCCATGCCAGCGATGGAAAGCCTGCTCCTCCAATAGTAGAGAATTATGGGAGTGGGGAGAGGGTCACTAGGCCCCCCAGACTCAACTCAGTCTCAGCCACTATTACCTTCTACACTTAGAAGAAACAAGTCTGGGCAGAGCCACACTTGATGCTTGGGGACCCCAGAAAACCAGCCTAAGATGCTGGAACCCAGGGCTATATGTGGAGAAACAGAGTTACCCTAAGTGCAGAGTTGCTATTTCCTCTTAGATGTGGGCAGAGACAAAGAAACAAGCACTGAAGTCCTGCTTTGTAGTGCGTAATGTATCTCATCTAACCTTTAGAATCATAGGGCAAGTATTTTTCTATCCCTATTAAACAATTGAGGATACTGAGGTTCAAAAAGTTTATGAAACTTGCATAGAATTACCCTGCTAGCAAGAGTAAAACAGAGATGCAAACCCAAGTCCATTGGTGCTTTCTCCATCCCACCGTGATACCTCCAGCAGGGCTGTGGTTGAGGTTCTAATCAAGTAAGACCGGAAAATAAAATTCATTTCAAGTTCCTGGTGGGGTATGTTCACACAACAAATGGTGCCTATTACTATTATTGACTATCAGAGATTCAAGAGGCCAGGGGCCCTGACGCTGAGCGTGCTGGTACACGGCTATACACTAAAGGTGTATTTGAAGTTTAGGAGATGAACCTTAATTTTCTTCTGAGCTGAGCATTAGCTAAGTTCAGTGCCAAGACTGGAACCCACCCTGTGTAGACACACACACATCTATGACAAGTATCTCAGAGCTCCCACAACACCACCACTCCCTAGCACCATGGAAGGTACAGCTTGGCAAAGCAGCATGCTCCAACGTGCTAGAGCTCAGTTATGAGCTAGTCCTTCGTGCTTTGCTGAAACCTGCCTCCCTGGTCTCTCTCATTCCCATGAAATAGTCCCACTTCTGCCTGAAGTCTCTCCCCCTCTTTTAAGCTCCACCCATTGAATATTAGAAGACCACTGTGTCCCTACTCTGCTGTGTCTTTCTCAGATAAGTATCCCCCGACCCCTCCAGTGGGGAATGGTTTCTCCACCCTGTTCATCATCCTGGTCTGCTTGGTCTCAATGCACCTGGTCAGTCAGCCAGGAGCTGGGCCTTCCCCTCCTCCCCACCATGGCCTGACTAGCACCAAGATCGACCGGGCTGCCGTCTCCATTGTCCGGGACTCTGTTTTGTGGCTTATGCAATGGCTGTGTCACCACTTCATCTTCAGCCTGTAGCAAACTGGGGTCCACAGTCCCCTTTGTAGGAAGGGCTGTAATGCAGCCCCCGCCCCACTGCGCTGCCCGCGGCCAGCTAGCTTCATCACAGACACTGGCTCTGCTGGCACAGCTCCCAGGTGTCACAGCTGGACAGCAGGTCATCGGGGCCTGGGGACACGAGCTCATCTGAAGTGTCCCTCTGCTCTCTGGATGCCTTCTCTCTTGTAGGCTTCTGTGCTCTCAGCCCTGTTTACTCACCACTTTGAAGCTGCAGAGGTGTTTTTCCGGTAAACAGGGGAAAGAAGAGGGGCATCACTACATTGCAAGGTTTTAGTCACCCTGAGGTCAGGCCTTCTTTCTGCTTGCAGTGAATGCAGTCACCACGTTTCCAGGGAGTGGGTCACTATACGCAACCGCTCGGTAAGGAAGAAATGACTGTCACACTTCTTATTGTATAGGCAGAATCAGGAATTGAAGGCTATTGGGATCCAAACAGTGTATCCAAGTTCACACAGAAAGAGATGGATTCATGAGTCAAGGTCAGGTCATGTGATTCCAAATCCTACATGCTTCCCACTACACCAAGCTCAGAGGAAAAGATGTATTTAAGATGGGGCCGGGGGGAGATGGAGGGATGGCAAGAAAGACTCATCATTCTGCACACACTGAAAGCCTGTAGTTGAGCTAGCCCAAGCTGAGCAGAGAAGTGAAGCTGAAAGCCTCTGTCTGGGTCCCAGGCCATGTGGACAACAAGGGTGACAGCATGTGAATCAACAAGCCAAACGGCCGCATCTCAAGCCCCTGGTGAGAGGGTCTTCCCCCACCCCTCCCAAGGCCACTCCCACATTTCTCCGTCTCTGCACAGCCCCTAGGACGGGTCAGTGTGAAGGACACAGTAGGGCCTGAGGACAGCTGGCCCAACTGTGTTCGGCCCTATGACACTCATTGCTTCACCCCTTGTCCCAAAGTCTAGAACACTCTCCACCATTTCATGTCCGGCTGTGCCCCTCCATCCCTTGGGCTACTCACACTTTTAACCTCATCTATCATCATATCGTGGCCTGGCCTCTCTTCCCAGGCCACTTTGCTCCTCTAACGTTCATTCATTTAAAAGCATTAGGGGCAGGCACCTGGGTGGCTCAGTTGGTTAAGCGTCTGCCTTCAGCTCAGGTCGTGATCCCGGGGTCCTGGGATCGAGCCCTGCATCGGGCTCCCTGCTCAGCAGGGAGTCTGCTTCTCCCTCTGACCCTCCCCCGTCTCGTGCTCTCTCTCTCTCTTTCTCATTCTCTCTCTCTCTCAAATAAATAAATAAAATATTTTTAAAAATTAAAAAATTTAAAAAAAGCATTCAGGACACCTGGCTGGCTTAGTCAGGGGAGCATGTGACTCTCGACCTCACAGTCATGAGTTCAGGTCCCACACTGGGCATGAAGTCTACTTAAAATTTTTATTTTTAATTAAATAAAAATAAAAATTCTGCTCTGAGCCAACGTGGCTCAGTCAGTAGAGCATGCGGACTCTTGATCTCAGGGTCATGAGTTCGAACCCCATTTAAGTGTAGAGCTTACTTAAATTAAAAAAAAAAAGCAATAAAGCAAAAAGCATGATTAGGTCAATTACATAAAAATATTTTGGGGCACCTGGCTGGCTCGGTCAGTAGAACATGTGACTCTTGATCTCGGGGTTGTGAGTTCAAGCCCCACGTTAGTGTATAGAGATTACTTAAAAATAAAATCTTAAAAAAAAATAATAAAAAGATAGATAGATAATAGATGATAGATAGATGATAGATGATAGATAGATAGATAGATAGATAGATAGATAGATAGATAGATAGAAGCATCAGGGGCACATATAAAGGTATGCAAACAGTGTGATGCACTGGCCTGTTTGTCATTCCCTCACTGATCGAGATGGCAGGCCAGGTCCCTCAGCCTTTAGTGATTCCTCACCTCCTTCATCGGTCACTTCCATGCTGGACCCTCCAGAGCTCTGTAGACAGATTGGGCCGCCGGACTGCATGGTCTGCCTTTGCTCTCTGAGTTCTGCAGGTGCAGATAGGAGCTCGGACCTACCCGTGCAAGGGTCCACTCTTCTGGATCCTGCTTCATGTGCCCTGCCTGCCCCACATGGCTGGGCACAAAGGAAAGCCTGCAAGTGTTTATTCAACAGAGGCTTGTTGAACACAGACTATTCCTGGCACAGATCCTAGGCATAGGTGACGTGACTGTGAACAAAACAAGCAGAGTCCCTGCTCTCGCAGAGCTTACATTCTACACAGAGGGAGACAGGCGATAACAAGTAGGCAATTTAAAGAATAACTTCAAATAGAGACAAGTGTTCTGATGACAATACAGTGGGGTGTTGTTAATAGTGATTGAGGAGAATTCTTTCAACTGGGGGTCCCAGAAAGACCTAAGGGTGTGACATTTGAACTGAGATAGGACAGAGTATTCTAGGCAGTGGGTCCAACATAAAAGCTGAGTGGCTGGAGATGCTGAGGGCCTGGGGGGGCTGGGGAACTGAGGGGCTGAGTGGCTGGGGGCTGAGGGGCTGGGGGCTGGGCATTTGGGTAGCTGGATGGTTGAGTGGCTGAGTAGCTTGGTGGCTTGGTGGTTGGGTGGCTAGGTGGCTGACTGGCTGGGGGGCTGGGCGGCTGGCAATTGGGGGGCTGAAGGGCTGAGTAGCTAGGGGGCTGGGGGCTGAGTGGCTGAGTAGCTTGGTGGCTGGGGAGCTGGGTGGTTAGGTAGCTGGCTGAGTAGCTCAGTGGCTGGGAGGCTGTGTGGTTGGTGGCTGGATGGTTGACTGGCTGAGTAGCTTGGTGAATGGGGGCTGGATGGCTAGGTGGCTGGTTGAGTAGCTCGGTGGCTGGGTGGCTGGGTGGTTGGGTAGCTGGGTGGTTATGTGGCTGGGTAGTTGGGTGGCTGAGTGGCTGGGGGGCTGGATGAGTAGGTGCCCAGGGGGTTGGGTGGTTGGTTTATTGAATGGGTATGAGCACCCATTCCTGAGATGACAGGCCTCCTTGTGAAGGAGGCTTTCTGCTCCTTACCCTAATTCTATCACTCTGTTCTCTTACAGTTCCCTGTGTTGGGCAAAGTGGTGAGTCTCTTTTATGTCTTTTCCAATTCCAAATATGTCTCTGGGCCAAAGATTGATTGATGGGCCATTGGGTCCCCTGGAAACATCTTCAGAGCCGCAGACTAGGCCCATTCCTCAGGAGTCCTGGCTGATGCCCAGGCAGAAATGAGACCTGGGACCCCACTGGGCTCAGGCTGAGGATAATTCTAGGTGATTCAAGTCCCAGCAAATGGCTCTGGGTCTCATCTTATTCCCTTATAGCTGGCACTGGCCTTTGTCTCCTCCTCTCAGAGTGTCTCTGAAGCTCCTATATCCCCCACTGACCAAGGCCCTGGACTCCCTCCCGTTCCCTGTATGTTCAGAGAAGGCAGCTTTGTCCCTCCACTACCTCTGCCTTCCGGTCCATCCTGACCTGCATGGGGCTTTCTGTCCAGTAGGAAAAATGCTGGCCTATGAACATCTTGACCGCCAAGGACATGTTCTATGGTGCCAGCGTGGGATGAGGGGGTGCTGGACAGAATTCAAACCCACGTGGGCTCCATGCTGCTAGAAAGAGCAGCAGCAAAAGCAAGGCTCAACATTCAGTTCTGTGTGAGCCTGCAGGGGTGGGGGCGGGTCCTAAGGATCCAGAGAGACCCAGGCAAAGGCAGGCTATGCTGGGGCTCCCCACCCATTCCTCCTCATTGCTCTCAGCTATCAGGCCTGGCTCCTGAGGCTGCCTGGGACCACTGGTGTCTGGCTTGTCAAAAAAGTACGGTCTGGGGACAGGCCCAGCCTGGGACTGCCCTGCAGATGGTGCTGGGCCCCCAGGAGCTCATCTCTTGTCCACGTCAGGCTGTAGACTGCATTTTAGGAATGAGGACAGACAGAATGCATTTTAAGAATGAGGACAGACAGGACAGATCCCTCCCCAGGACAGTGGTGGAAATGAAAGTCCCTGCAGGGGGGTGGGAATGGGGGCCGGGCTGGGAGAAGGTTGACAAGGAAAGCAGAAGGAGCAAGCCCGGGGGTGGGGGGACACTCCCCACACCCACCCCCGGCTTCTGGCTGGTAGGCCGTGTGCAGTTGTCCTCAGAGGTGGAAGCAGCACAGAGTTGCCCTGGGGGAACCGGGGTAAGTAGCCCGTCTGAGGGGTGAGAATTGGGTCAAGAGGAAGGAGGTAGAACAATGATGGAAGGAATTCAGCTCGACCCAAGCTTGGAGATGTTGGAAGGGCAGCTGGAAAGGAGCCAAGGAGGAGGTACAAGAGAAGAAGACCAGAGAGAAGGTGTGAGGAGAGCAGGGCAGGGGAGTGGAGTGGACTAGAGAGAAGAGGCAGGGGAGAGGAAGGAGGGGAAAGGAAAGCAGAGGACCAGCCCTGGTCTGGCACGAAGGCCTGGGGGACGGGGCGGCCACGCAGGTGCTGCCCAGGAGCCTCCATCCCCAGGGGAGGCCCGAGGCTGGAGGACGGAGGGAGAAAATGGGCTGATGGGACGTGCGGCTCCAGGATGACCCCGGTCTTGTGTCTCACAGGCTGGTTGTACCTCCGAACCTTGCCAGACCCCGTGTGTGAGGGCGACATCCTGATTCTGCAGTGCCAAGGATGGAAGAACACAGCCCTGTCCCAGGTCCAGTTCTACAAAGACAGGAAATTACTCCGCAACCCGAAGGCCAAATGGATTCTGCACATGGGGACAGCAACCCTGGAAAGCAGTGGCCAGTACAGCTGCACTGGGAAGGTGACCTTCACCCTGCACCTGGGCACACAAAGGTCAAAGATGACCATGGTTCAAGTCCAAGGTGAGTCACCAGCTTCGGGGGCGTCGGGGGGTTGTGGGGGCTAGGGTGCTGCTCAGGGATCTGGTCTCTAGAGGTCAGCAGCCCTCCCTCTGGCTGCCCCTGATGCCGGGCTGACCACAGAGCCCTGAGATGTCCACCATGCTGTCCAAATGCCCTGCCCCCGCGGGGTACATCTGGACCCCGGGGAAGGAGGGGTATGCCCTGGGCCACGGAAGCACCCTGAACCAGCCCAGCCACTCAGTCCCAGAGACCCTGGGCCAGACCCTTCCCTTCTGGGGACCAGATGCCCTACAAGGCCCTCTGGCTCTGGCTCAGGATACCCCGAGGGGCTGGGGTGTAGTCATGGGATGAGAGGTGGGTCCTGGGAGACAATGGCAGTGTCTGTCATGGGGCACGGGGCTGTGGCCTGGGATGTGCCCTAGCTTAGACCCCCGCCTCTGGGGACTCAGGGTTCGGGAGTTCCCCCTGAGCCTGGGCCTGTTCCTCCCCAGAGCTGTTCCCGCCTCCAGTGCTGAGTGCTGTCCCTTCTCCTGAACTCCGTGAGGGGAGCCCGCTAACCCTGAGATGCCAGACGGAGCTGCATCCCCAGAGGTCAGCCTCGAGGCTCCTCTTCTCCTTCCACAAAGATGGCCGCACCTTGCAGAACTGGGGCCCCCACTCAGAGCTCTGCCTCCCAGAAGCCCGGGAGGGAGCCTCTGGGCTTTACTGGTGCCAGGCCACCCCTGAGGGTAGCAGGGTCCAGAAACAGAGCCCCCATCTGGAGGTGAGGGTGCAAGGTAAGTGGGGAAGAAGGGAAGACACTCCCCAGGGATATGGGCTTCAGGTAATGGGACCCCTGGGCCTGTGGGGAGGGGTCCCCAGGGGAGGAGGGGCCAGGGGCCTGGGTGGTGTAGGTGAGCCTCCCGCCCCGTGTGCTGCCCCAGCTCCTGTGTCCCAGCCTCTGCTCACCCTGAGACCCAGGTCCACTGGCCTTGCTGTGGGGAACGTGGTGGAGCTCCTCTGTGAGACCCAGAATGGCTCCCCTCCAATCCTGTACTCATTCTACCTGGACGAGAAGATCCTGGGGAACCACTCTGTTCCCCATGGAGGAGCCGCCTCCTTCCCCTTCACTGTGATGTCAGAGCAGGATGCTGGTAGCTACTCCTGCCAGGCGGAGAACAATGTCTCCAAAGAGACAAGTGAGCCCAGGACACTGTCCCTGGATGGTATGTCTTGTCCCCCACCCAGGCTCTGAGCCTCAGCAAGCTGGCAGGGGTCAGGTCTCACCCCTCTGTGTACCCCCCACCCACACCCTGCACTGCATGAGTGAGATGGACCCTGCTTGGGGTATCTGCCCACTGAAACTGGAGGGAAAGCATGAGATCCATGGGGGGCAGGGGTATTGTACATGGTCATCAGTGGTGTTGCCCGTCCGTGCTGGTATCCTCTGGACCATCCCTCATTCCATCTACAAGGCTCCTTTAGGCCACACGGTTCCCCCTGATGCCAGCCATTCTGCCTCCTCTGTGCCCGTCTGGGGTACATTTCTGAATTTCATCCTCAATGCTCATGGTCACCCCTACTTCATCCCTTAGGTCTTTGGGGCTTGCCTACCCTCACCAGCAGCCCCTGGTTCGTTCCTTGTCTATCTGTGAGCCTGCTTGGTGTGCTGGTCATCGCCACTGCACTTGTGGCTTACTTCAGACCCTGGAGAAAAACTGGTCAGTGAACTTTTTGACTTTCTTAGTGGCCGAGTCCTTAAGCCAGGCACTGCCCAGCCTTTGGAGAGCCAGCATCTGAGGGGACCAGCTGCTCCTCTTTGGGGTCTGGGTGGGAGGAGGGACTTCTCTTTACATGTCACACAAAGGAGCCCATGGAGGGACACTTCCAGCTTCCAAAACACACACACACACACACACACACACACACACACACACGCACAGTCTCACATGCCCATAGTTGCCCAGAGATGCGCACAAACACATGACCGCACACTTGGGCTTAAACAGAAGCACAAACAGAGGAATTCTTACCAGCCAAACTCAATGCACATCAGAGTCCTTCGTGTTTGAAAGACAATCTGGCTGATGAATATGCCAAGAAAACCCCAAGCCACCCACACTCTGTCACACCAGAACTCTGCTAAGCAGAGGAGAAAGAAGGAATGGGAACCCCAGTGAGCATCTGCATGCTTATGAGCACACACCCATCTTGTCCAGTGCTGCGCCTGAGGGAGTGCTCAGTGGAGGTTCACTCATCAGAAAGGAAACATGGCGGAGACGACCCAGCAATGGCCTGCTCCCAACACTGTCTCCTAATTCTGTGACCTTGGGCCCGTTCACTCTAGAAGTCATCAAGTATCTCCCACTTGGGGTTATTGTGAGGGTTTCAGCTAAGGAGATGACATCTACCTGATACCTAAGTGTTGGGCTGGCATCTGCCGGGGTCTTGGTACAGTCTCCCTCTAGTCTATGGATTAGACAGGATTCCAGACCCTGCTCCTCTCCTGTCCGGTCATGACGATGAAGGAGGAACGGGGGCTCCCGCTGCAATCACCTTGGTGGCTCCCCACTTACTCCTGTTCTAACCCTTCTTCACCTCGGGCCACATTTAAGGGAAGGGCTTCCCATGCCAAAGCTTTTTGGTACCAGCTTATTCCGAGTCCTTCGAACCCACCTACAGAGACTCAAATCAACCCCACCTCCTCCCCCTGCCCCCGGGGGGAGAGGAACAAGAATAAGACATCATTATAAATATCATTCCTATTTTCCACTTGCCAAGGGAAAAAGTCATTGTTCTCGCAGACCACCGAAGCTAGGTTTTCTAATTCAAGTTGGCAGCTCCCTCTGTTAGAGACTTTGTGGTGAGTTTTTAGGGAGCTGGGCTGGACTACTCTGTGAGAAAGCCCACCCAGTCATGCAGTCAGCGTGTTCCTCCCTGAGCGCCTGCCTGGCCCCCTGAAAGGGCCTCTCCCCAGCCCTGGACCCACTCCCCTGCCTTACCAGCACCCCAGTTAGGGCTTGGGCCAGCCTCCAACTTCCTCTCCCTTTTTAGCAGTCTTTGTCCAACAAACCTTCCCTCTAGGCTCGAGTCGAGGTTCTGCGGAGGCTACCTTGCTTTAAATAACCTGTACGGTAGGAGAAAGATGGAGGCTGGTCCAGAGCTAGATGGGGAGGCAGCTGGAGTAGCAGACCAGCAACTGAAAATGTGTGACTTCTAGCATCCCTGCATCTACAATAAAGCCTCCTTCTAGTGGCCCAGCCATTTACCTGGCCCCAGTAACATAGGCCCCTCACTTCTGGGTCAGAGCATTAAAGACAAAGCAACACAGCACAGCTGTCTCCCTCTCAGCCCCAGACAAGATGGCAGGGGAGCAGTAACCAGTGAAGGATCCTCAAGAGGAAGAAGCCTCTCACAGGGAACGAAAGAACACCTCTCTTCATGTGGAGGCCCTGCTGCTGAGCAGCCCACACGCCCCCCACCCAACCCCCACTGCCAACCTGGGAACAGCTGGGCTCCATTGTATTAAGGAACCTGTCTCTCAGGAAAATAGGGCTCCTGGTGGCAGTCTTGGTTCTCTTATCTCAGAAACTCAGAGGTGCAAGACCTTGAGAATGTCACACAGGCCTAATTCCAAAACTTCACAAGAAAAACAGTAGATCAACAGCTTCGTTACTCACACCCAGCTCTGGAAGACTCTTAACCATCTCCAGATAGCATGTCCACTCCCTCAACAAACAAAAAACGTGCTACCACCAAAGATATTTGACAGCTGTATCTCTGAAGGCAATTTGCAAAACATTTTGGCCAACGATGATGTCACTAGCACCATATTAGTCACGCAAGGGGCCCACTTCCAAAGTAGCACTTGCCTAGGTGTGCCCACTGTGGTTTATTTAACAGTGTTCACACCCTGCATAAAACAGAGGTCCATCAAATTCCTGGAGCTCTTCAGTGAACGGAGACTCAAAAACACAGCCCTAACAAATGAGCACCAGGGGATATTTAATAACTGGGAGTTTCTTGGAGTCTCTGTAAATGCATTCTTGGTTTTACAGGAAGCACCATTTCCACCAATCCTGCCAGTGATTCTGGTGCCTTCTTGCTATCAATGATAATAAACATTTCTTGGGCACCAGGCATGAACCAAGTGTTCTAAAATCCATGTGACCCAATCCCTATCCTAGGAGATAAGTTTTAAAGTTCTGGGAGCACCTGCTTTCACAGAGGCAGCATGCTAGTGGAGAAAAAGCACATAAACCTGGATTAAGAGTCTGTCCCTACCACTTACCTTATGTGACCTTGGAGAAGTCCCCTCTCCCAGCCTCAGACACCTCATCTACATATGATACTATGGCATCATAGTATCAACCTTTGCAAGATGGTCACAAAGAATACCAGGCACCAAAGAGTTAGGAAGAGAGGTTTTTTTTTGCCATCCAGCTATGTGCTGGTCACTGGGTTAGGCACTGTGCTGTGAAGTAGACATTGTATTTGAATTCCCTGGCCCAGTGTCTGGCACATAGTGTGTGGCCAAAGTTACTAGCTTTTCCTTTTTCTGAAATGCAGCCTGACTGGTGAGTCTGGGCCCTCTCCATGCAGGAGTGTGACCCTTCCTTTCTGGCCCTGCTTCTCCTAGTTTATGATTCCCATGGGGCCATTCTACCCTCTAGGATATTTTTCAAAGGAAACATCCTGTAAAAATTAACCATGTCCAGACTTGTAAATTAGCCCTCATAAACAAACAAGCCTCAGACCTCCAGCAGCCTCCACTGACTTTCTTTCTCTCAGACTCTCTACCCCCACTGCCCAGCCTGCTCTCTGAAGAATGCCTTTGTATCTCCTAGGGCCCATTCCAACCCAGAATCTGCCCCCAGCCCCAGGTGGAGAGCAGCACCCACTGTATGGCAATGGTAAGGACTTGAAGCAGGACCATGCATGGCCTGTAGCTGAAGACCGAGAAAGGAGTCTGAGGGGGAATGAAGAGAAGGAAGCCCTGTGAGCCCCAAGTCTCGGGAACCAGTCATCGGGGAAGGAAGTAGATGGCTTCTGGGGAGAGTGTGAGGGACCAGTATTCTGAAGCTGGTGGAGGGGCAGGGAAGTAGGAGGGAAGGCCGGCCTCCAGAGGGAGGGTAAGAAGGGTTTAGACCAACGGTTGGCAAACTCTGGCCCATGGGCCAAATCTAGTCCACCAAGTACTTTTGTAAAGAACAATATATATGTATTGCGTATGGCTGTTTTTGCGCTACAGAGCTGAGACTGTATGGCTAGCAAAGCCTAAAATATTGACTCTTTTTTATAGAAGAAGTTTGCCAACGCCTAGTTTAAACAAAGTCAGGGCTGGTAAAGCTGCTAGAATCTGCTATGGGGGCAGGCAGCTTCCACCAAGATGGATATTCCACAGTAATGACTGCCTCCCACTCCCAGTTACCACCATGACAGGGCCCCTGACTGGCTTCCCTCCAGAGGTGTCTTCAGGACACTGATGTCTTGAGGTGGGAGAGCAGGTGGGTCCTATTCAAGCCTCATTTCTTTTTTCAGTCACTTGGCCGAATGAGAATGAGGAAGATGATATTTACTCTTCAATGATTATAGTCCCAAAGAAGAGTGAAGGTGAGTGATCTCAAACCAAACTTGACATGTTTGCTAATGTAAAACGGAAGTTTTGGGCCTGGCTTGAGGTAGTTGACTACCATTAACATTACTGTTTACCATAACAACAACTATCATTATCATCTCTACGACCATCACCACCTCCACCACCACCACCAACACCACCAACACCACCAACACCACCA
>NW_027397150.1:1792968-1805857 GCF_003265705.2 Callorhinus ursinus
AATATCAACACCACCAACACCAACACCACCATCTCCACCATAATGACTACCTTCAATATCATCTCCACCACACCACCACCGCTGCCACCTACTTAGAATGTTTTTTTGCCTTTTTCTGAGCACTGTGAAGGAACAAAGAAAAGAGAGAAAGGAATGATGCAGTTTGTCTTGCCCCACAGTATAAGTCTCAGCAGGACAGTCCCAGCTCTGAGAGGAGCCAAGAAGACCATGAGCTCCAACCACAGATACCAGAGTCAGATGGCAGGGACGGGGAAAGGCTAGTCCTCTCTCCCATGGAGAGGGGCCAACCTGGCGTCGTGGGAAGAGTATGAGTTTCTAAGTCAGTCAGACCTGAGTTGAAAACCTGACTCTATATACTCACTGTGCAACTGGGCAAGTTCTTTAAGCTCTCTGAGCCTAATCTATGAAGTGGAGATAATGCCTACTTTGCAAGACTATCATAAGTTACTAGGGATAGAACATAGGTTCTAGATACCTTAAAGATTGTCTGGTGTGTCACAGGTGTTCAAAAATGAAGCTTTTTGTTTTTGTTTTTGTTTTGTTGAGATTTCTATTCCTGGCTTTAAAATGGGTTTGAATCAGCCTGGGGTTTCTGCTCCCTGCCATGAAGGGCAGTAGGGGAAGTGGACAAACAGGGAGTCTCCTGGGCTCAGGGCCACTTTCCCCAGGACCCAAGCATTGGTGGGCAGGTAGGAAAACACATCCAGGCACGGTTCCTTCCAGAGGAAAGTCACAATTAGAACTTAAACACCAGAAAGTAAAAAAGAAGCCAACTCTAAATATGTGGTTTTCATGGACAAAATAAGGAAATGTGGCTGTTTTAATCCTAGCACGGCAACAAGGCAAAGGCATGATTCGGGGCAGGGCGGCCTGCTCCCAGCTCCTGCTTGCAAGACGCAGGCTTTCACTTAGGGGAGGGCAAGGGGGTCTGAAACCCAAAGGCAGGAGAGGCCATTGTATTCCAAGATGCACAGGAAGGGGATGCTGGATCTGCTATCCTTGGGAGAATGCTTCACGTTTGCAAAGATTTGATATTCACCTACAGTTCCCCTTCTTATGGATATGACCCTGGGGAGTATTAGCCGCTCTGAGCCTCCGTTTTCTCATCCCAATTTGAGAAGGAATTAGTCGTCCCTACTTGGCAGGATTGGTGTGAGATTAATATAATAAATACAATCCTCGCACCTGAAGGACTGCCTGGTGCATGGTCGCTGTCTGATGTCTTGGACACGTTCGTTTCTCTTGCTTCTCACCATCATCCCTGTGAGGCGGTCACCGTTAGCACCGCCTCCTTTCTCCCTGGCTGGGGAAGCTGAGGTCCCAGGGCTAAAAGGCTGGCCTGCAGTCACACAGCTGGGCTGTGGTCGAGCTGCGCAGACCCAGGCCTCCTGGTTCCTGGGCCCACCTGCGTTCAGATGGCAGGTGCGGGTCCTGAGAAGGGAAACGGGGGAACAGTGCTCCCTGGGCTTGGGGAGGGGGGACAGCAGGTGCACAGGTGAGCCAGACACCCTAACCCGGGTGTTTCTCTTTCCCCCACAGCCGGGCCTGCTGAGTCAGCCTCGGGGACCTGGGTGAGTTGGACCCCTGCTCTTCCCTCCCCCTCTGTGTTACATCTGCCTCCTCATCCTGACCTGACTCTGCCACAGGACACTTCTGTCATCTACACCGAGGTGAAACACTCGAAGCTTGGTGAGGTTCCAGCCAGGGAACCGAATACAAGAAGCAGGACCCACAGAGTTGCCCTTGGTAACTTCGAGGAGGTCCTCTACTACTGATGGCATCCCCCCAACACCACCCACCTGAGGCCCCAGTGCTCCCCAGGAGGCCAGCAGAGACCCCAGTCCCTTCTGCAGGTCCCCAATCCCTGAGCCCAGCAGTGAGGGAGCCCGGCGTCCCAGCCAGGGTTCCGAGGAGACTCGAGGAACACCTAAATGATCTCTGGGCTGCCCTCTGAGTGGAAGAACAGGAACATGTGGGCAGGGGCATCCCCGTTCACACATGAGTTCCAAGCAGTGGACCAGACACGGAAGCCACAGATGTTTTCTTGCACATGAGTGGAAGGGTTGGAGTGCCTTCTCTTCAACATTTGTAAGGACTTTCTAAGGTGGCCTCAGTCCCCGTGCATGGGCTTGGCCTCTCCCTGAAGGAGAGAGCTAGCCCCCGGGCAGCTCTGGTAGAGCATTTCCAGCTTCCAAGCTGCCGCTGAAGCCCCTGAGTGACCACGGGGCTAAGGACCTCTCAGTGGCTCGGGGAGGCCAAGAGTTGGGGGGGAAGGCCTGGCCCAGATAATAGCACAGAATTCTCAACCCCAGAGCCAGAGCCCCCGTCCCAGGCACTGAGAGCCCAGCCTTCTCTGCAACACATTTCTGCTCAGACCCCTTCCGGTGACCAGGTTACCAAAGTTGCTGGAACTGAGGCTTGCCCAAAACCCCCATTTGTAGAGTATATCAGAACACTCACTTACCCCTCATGTGTTTACCAAGATACACACTTGTAGAATCTATTTGTTCATAGAAGCGTATCAGTTTGTTTCATACTTTTCACCAAAGCCGATCACTCATAGTGCCCGATGGTTGGTTTGGTCCTTGATGCTGAGGGTTTAGTCCTGGTAACTAGGAGGATTAGTTCTCCCTGCTCCTCCTCCCAGCCCTGACCCTACAGGCCCCTGCTCCTGAATCACAGAGTGAGGTCCCAGTCACGCTGCTGGATGTCACCGACCCCACCCACCTGTCCTGGGAAGAGGCCCACGTCCTCCCGCCCACCCAGAGCTCCCACCCAGGTGCCCCTGAGCTGCCCACAGCCAGCATTCATCCTTGAGCTTAATAGAAATGCATCCACTCGGACTCAGACCCAGACCTGCTGAATCCTGATCTGCATTTAAGTAAGATCTGTAAGCTGTTGGTATGCACATTAAAGTTTAGAAAGCCTGGTCTGCCTCCAAAAGACACTTCATGAGAGTACCTCCATCCACTCGCCTTTGGGAACATCACTGGATAGGACAGAGGGCCCAGAGAACTGCTAGGACAACCCTCGCTAGCACTTCTCGGCTTCCCCGGGCCTTCTCTTCCTTCCCATTTCCCCACCTGAACTTCCTCTTCCTTAGCCTCCTCAGCTTCCTCCCCATCTCTCTCATCACTGGTCCAGGCCATGTCCAGAAGACATCAGGGCCCCTCCCCTTCACTTCTTCCTCTGCCAGGCTGGGAAGCACATGCCAGGTCATCTAGAAGCCCGGGGTCCTCGCTGGTCAATCAGAAAGCACCTACAGAAGCCAAGCCTTGCCACGCCCTCTATAAACAGTCTGGCCCCTTGTAAAGAGTCAAGTCAAAGAGAGGACAGCTCCTGAAGGAGACACTGATGATGGAGAGCGGGAAGAAGACTGCCCTGCCAGTCACCCCCGTGGACCAGCTCCTCCCTGAGCATTCACACCACCCACCCCCTGCCCCACACCAGTGACACTGGAGCCTGTGTGTGGACGGTGTTTACCAGTGCAGGGCGGGATAAGTGGAACACTGAAAAGCAAGAACTTAGAAACTTTTTTTTTTTTAAGATTTTATTTATTGGGCGCCTGGGTGGCTCAGTTGGTTAGGCGACTGCCTTCGGCTCAGGTCATGATCCTGGAGTCCCGGGATCGAGTCCCGCGTCGGGCTTCCTGCTCGGCCGGGAGTCTGCTTCTCCCTCTGACCCTCCCCCTTCTCGTGCTCTCGGTCAGAGGGAGAAGCAGACTCCCCGCCGAGCAGGGAGCCCGACGCGGGACTCGATCCCGGGACTCCAGGATCATGACCTGAGCCGAAGGCAGTCGCTTAACCAACTGAGCCACCCAGGCGCCCGAACTTAGAAACTTTTATAGCAATCTGACAGAGTAATACAATCATAAAAAAATAGGGCTTATATTTTGGATGTCTCTTTTATTTCTTTTTTTAGTAAATTGCTTTTATCGTATTCTACAGAAGTATAGGTCCACAATGGATTCAGAATAAAGAGAAACATTTCCTTTGACACAGGTGAGAAGCCCTATCCTACACACTTACACACTCACACTCGCACACACACATGCACGCACGTGCACACACACGCACCCTTGTGGCTCATCTCTCCTGCACTTTGCTCCTTCCCCAGAATCCCTCCCCACCCCCACTTCTATTTGCACAGCCGAAAATATCCCTCCCCCTTAGTTTAGAAAAGAATGAGCCGGGATTTTTAAAAATGAACAATTACTAAGAAAATTGAAAAAGAAAATCCTCGAAAAGCACATAGAGAAAGCAGAGGCTTCAGAGGAGACCCCAGACTCTCCCTGGCTGGCCTGACAGCAGCACAGGTGGCCCCCAGGCTCCCTGCCAATGCTCAGAGCAGGAACCCGCTGCTGGTCCTGGAGGACGCTGGTGGCGAGGAGAATGGGACTCTCCCGGGTCTCCAGGGACAGACCCTGCAGGCACCAAGGAAGGCTGCAGAACGGACCGCAAGGCTCTGCACTGTTAGTTTTCTCTCCAAGTCAGAGCTAAATGCAGACACTCCTCCAGCAGCGATGAGTTGTCTGCCTGCTCTAGGGACGTAGGGAACGGGGCTCTGTGGGGTCAAAACACCTCCTGAGTAAGGAGGGAGGAAAGGGCTCCGTGCACGGTTCAGAGCTGAGGCCGTGTGGTGCGGCTGAACCTCCGGGGAGAGGGAGCGGGAACGGGGCCTCGCGGCTGCCCTCTACTGACCTCCGTGGGTCTGACCATCCGTAGGACAGCCGCATCCGGAGGTGCCACTGGACGCCCATCCTTGCTTTATATGTGGCTCAATATTTTAGAGACAAACACTAAAAATGGAGCGTGACCCTTCCCTGAGCCAGGCAGCTTGCAGATACTGGGATTGCTTTCAATTCCAGGTTTATTTTAGATTCGGCTAGAAAATAAGGTTTTTGACATTTTTACCTAAACCAGCATCCGCTAAGTAGCTCTGCGTCCTTCGTCTTTGTACGGACCGCGATGACAGGAACGACAGATGCGGCGCACAGGACAGGGAAGACCCAGGCCTTTTCACCCAATACCGGGATGCTTCGTGCCCCAAACACACGTTCCCATCCGGAGCCGCACTGCTGAAAGGAGCTGCGGCCGGCAGGGCCTAGGGCAGTCAGCGCGCCTGCGTCTTCGGCGTGCGGCCCTCTGCACCGTCTTCGGAGGGGTCCGTCTGTCAAGCCCTTTGAACGATCAGCCCACGTCGTCCTACTTGTCTGGGAATTCTTTCTGCCTGGGGTACAGATCGGCGTCATGGGCACCAGCACGAGCCCTGCGCTCACGGGCTTCCCATGCTGAGTGCTCTCTGCACCTGCTCACCGCGGGAGGGTGCACCGGATGGGGATCCCGCAAATGCTCGCTGAGTGAGTGAGCGAGACTCCAGTCCCTCCCTGGCTACCTCCGCATGGTCACGGCTTTGTCTCTTTTTTACGCAGCCTGCCTTCAGCTCCCTGGGAAAGTATGTCTTTGCCTCAAAAGCAGACCCTAAAAAGAAGAAGGCTCCAACCGTCCCACCCAGTTTCTACAGGGCTGTTTCTTCTCTCCTGCTTCCCCTCTCCTGCTGCGTGCACCTTGCTCTCGCGCATCAAAGATCAAAGACTGCACTCTGTCTCCACATCCCGAGCAAAGCCAGAACAAGGGTGGGGCATGGCAGGTGCTGTAGGCACAAATATTAAAGAGGCCCTCATGCTCAGGGCCGTGGGTGCAGGCCTGAGAGTGTTATCTCAGGGGAGGTCAGGTACCCCATTTTCACACACGCAGGCACTGCCTCTGCTGCCCAAGCTGGCTGACAGGGGGAGGGGGTGGGTTGTGCGTGGACTGCCCCACCCAGGGCCGCCTCTGGGGCCAGCCGGCGCCTGGTGGCTTGGTGCCATCGGACAGATCGTGCAGGTAGGTGGTCCACTCTACGCGAACCGAGGAGGCGAAGGTAGACATAAAGATGGGTTGTCCCTGGCCTCTCAGCCCACATCCCACACCACCCTCCAGAGGTGCCCCCCTTCCCTCCCAGAAAGCCCGCTCAATGCCCTTCCTTCCTGTCTGGAGCTCCACCCGCTTTCCTTCTCTCCCCCAAACACCTTCCGACTTTTTTCTCTCCTCCATCTCTCCTCTCTTCTGGTGTGGCCCTATTCTGTCCCCAGGCCAGTCCAAGAATTGAGGGCAAGTGTGAGTGGGCAGGACACCCAGATTCCACTGGCCCCGAATGGAACTGGGGCAGCCTGCGTGGCCACCGGGGACACCTGCCCCCGCACCCCTGCCCGCAGCGGAGGTGGGCTAGGGGAGAGGGGGAGAGGTGCAGATGGAGCTACAGCCCCGAGCCACAGCCACTCCCTGGCTCCCAGGAGGGCCCAGGGGCCCCTCTGCTCTCTTAATTGAGGAATGTGGGAGTGGTGCCTTTGAACTCCCAGCCCAGTGACTCCAGCACACTGTCCTTTGGCGGGCTAATTATCCTGCTCTGAACCAGTGATCAGCAGAGGGGGAGAGCCTGCCTCCGCAGACTTAACCCATCCGGAGCTGCCCCCGTTCGTCTCTCTCCGGTGGCTACACAGCCTGGAGTTCTTCCCTCTGGGGAGGTGGGACGTCTGCTGACCCTCACCAACCTCCTCTTCCCCCTTCCTCGGCTTCCCTGAAATTCCCCTCTAGCAAAAGGGCATGGGGGGCGAGGTGGGGAGGCTGGGAAGACAGCAACTCGGTTCCTGCTTGGATGGACCCCCACGTAGATCCAATCTGCTAAGAGGGAGCGTGACTGCCCACAGTCTGCTCTGCAGGAATTCCGAGTCTCTATCCCCCGCATTCCCACAAGGGCCCAGCTCCCGCATCCCACACCCTCCCGGTCCCACACCGTCCACCTCTAGGCGGGCTGGGAGGGCTCCCCCGCTTGGGAAGCCTGTCCTTGGCTATAGGCAGGGTGCAGACATGTAGGGGCCAGTCTGGGACAGATGGAGGGGACTGCTCACACCTGACCCCCCTTGCTCTGCGTTCACCTGTTCTCCTCTCTTCCGTCTCTGGCCACTTGGTAGCAACAGTTAAGATTTTTTTGGAATGCTGACTATGCGCCAGACCCCATCCTAAATAAGCCCCTACACGCACCACTCTTACCTCCCCGACTGTAATTATCGGGTTACACATCCCGTCTCCTCACCCAAACTGCAGCCTCCTTGAGGGCAGGGCCAAGCCTTTCATCTCTGTGTTCCCAGCCGCTGGCACGTAAGTAGATGCTCAATAAACACCTGATGCAAGAAGGACAGAATTCACAGCGGAGTCATAAATGAGTCCCCTCCCTTAGCATCTCTACCGTGAGGCCAGGTGGCTCCCAAATTCTGTCCCCTGACTCTGCCCTGTCCCTGCCTCTCTACTCTGAATTTCCTTCCTATTCCAGTCAGGACCATCCCAACAGCTGCTACCCAGGCTTTCTTGCCTCTTCTTTCTCTGCCAACCTGCCCCGCATGCTGTCCTTCCCCCAGCCAGCTACCTTGGGCTCAGGACGGGCCACAACCCCTCCCTCCAAGCAGACCTTCTCAGGGCCTTCCCTTGGCCCACCAGCTGCAGATCACCTGGAGCAGAGTGCTGGTCAAACTAGATTCCCAGGTCCCGTCCCAGCCCCACTGAACCAGGGTCTCCAAGGATTTGAGTCCAGCAAGGCCAAGAACTGCTGCCCCCAGAACAAAAGCTTAATCCCTAAGCCAGTGTTCAAGGCCTCTGTGATCCGACCCTCAACCTCCCTTTCCATTCCTACCCGCTGCAGCCCTAACAGGCTCCTCCCCTTGCCTGCCCCAGCCTCTGGCTCTCCCCTTTTCTCTGCCTATCCAAATCATGCCTACCATCAAGGCACAGCTCAAAGCCCACTTTTAGGGAAGGGTCCCCCGCCCACATCCACAGATGTAGGTCCCCGCACCCTCTGCAGCGAGAAGGCCCCACTGCCCATTGCACAGAGCCCTCCCCCTCTGTAGTGGACCTTCGTTCTGGGCATTTCCTGTTTCTACACTTCAGCTGCAAGCCACTAGAGGGCAGGAACCCGGTCCCAGACCCCTCCTACTCTCCGGCCGCCGTGCCTGCCTTGCTCTTGGCCCGGTCCCAAGGCGAGGTCAGGAGTTCTGCGCAGACGGGACACCATGAGCCCAGCATGGCTCTCGGGGGTTGCCTTCGTCTTCCCGCAGGGCCTCCCCTGACTCAAGAACCCGCGTAACTGGAAGTGAGAAGAGACTCAGGATGAGGAGGGGCAGCAAAGTGGCCCAGGCTCCCCGGGGCGAGGCTCCAGTCTCAGCTCTCGCTCGCGACCTCTGCAAGGTGCCAGCCTCGCTCTGGGTTCGAATCGATAAGACCCTCGTGGAGAATCGCTGTGAGCACGTCTAGAATTCACACACTCATTTACAAATGTTTAGGAAACACCCACAGCGTGCTGAGCACCAAGGGGAGCACAGAAATGAGTAGGGGAAGACCTTGTGGGCAACCCGTCCGTGGAGACGAGAAAACCGTGGCAAGACAGTGTGCTGAGGGCAGAGAGCCCGCCGGCACTGGGCTCAGATGGCTTGAGGGGGAGCCGGCCGGCTGCAGCGCGCCCAGTCCGGAGGGCTGAATGGAGCAGCGTGCCTGCCGCACAGTGCGTGGGGGTGCCGTGGGTGCTCCCCGGAGGAGCAGTCCTGCTTGGCATGGCCAGAAAACGGACCGGGGAGGCCAGCTCGCACCAACAGACCGGAGTCGAACTTAGGAGCGCCTTGTACACCAAGCCGAGAGTTTAGTCTCTTTTTTGAGGGCAGCAGGAGGTGCGGAAGAATATTAGAGAAGTAACAAAGGGAATTGCAGTCTAGAGGGTTCTCTGTGGCTACAGCAGGAAGGGCAGCCGGCCGTGGGGCGGTGAGATGCAGGGAAGGCTGGCCAGTCCAACCGGAGGATGTGGGCTTGTGCTGGGGCACCTGCCTCTGGCGGATGGCAGTGGCCCACCACGGGCACATGAAAGAGGCTGACTTACAAGAACCCACTCCTGACAAAAGCCCAGCCAGGCTGGGAGCCAACTTCCACTTTACTCTGAATATTTTCACTTTCGGGGCATCTTGTTCTGAGTCAAGATTGCTCCTTCTGATCATGGGACTTTCCAGAAGGACCACAGGCTCCTCCCGTGTATCCACTTGCCCCCAGATGTTCTGGATTTGGGTTGTTGAAGGAGTCTGCCGGCCTCTCTGGAGAAGGATGGGCATGTGGTCCCTGTGGAGCCTGCTTCTCTGGGAAGGTAAGGGGGGCCGGTGTGTGGCCCGTCCTCAGAGAGCTGGAGGCCCCTCCGTAGGGCCCCTCGCTCGTCAGCCGCCTGGGCAGGGGCCCGCATCCCAAGGGAGAACCCAGGGGCTGAGGAGGGACAGGGAAGACTGAAGCAAGTTCTCGGGCAACCTTGAAAGCTGGACAGAGCCAGGCCCTGCGGGGTCCTTGGGAGGAAGGAGGTGGCAGCCATAGCAGCATCGTTGTCCAAGACACACGAGCTGCTCCGTGGCCCCGGGCAGTTACAAACTGAGGCTGGTGGTACCAGTGGTTGGGAAAAACAGGGTTGTGAGAAGGGCGAGGGAATTCTAGTACAATCTGGGGAGAGGGAGGGCAGGGCGAGAAGGCTCGTACAAGGAAGGAGGCCTCTCCATCAACCTGGGGGAAGCCGAGGCTGCTCCTTGCAGGTCTGTGTAAGGGAGGGGGATGTTGGGAAGGGTGGAGGGGGGGAGCGAGCCAAACAGAGCACACGGACTTGGCATGTGGGAAGGGTGTGCCGTGGGAAGGGCGACACTTCCCTCCGTGGTGAGCAGGCAGCCCACAGGCCAGGGGTCAGCGGTGCAAGGCCAGGGGCAGGAGTCGGGGCCTGGCAAAGACGAAGCCACCTAGGTTCCCACCAGGAACTCGGAGGGACTTGGAGATGACTTTATCCAGTGTGCCCCTCCTGGGCTCCTGGCCTCGAGGGCTCCAAAGGCCGTGAGGATTCTAACCTGTCTAAACACGGGCAGGAAATCCCTCCCAAAGGAAAAGGAATCTGTGTGGTGCACAAATCTTTCAAGTCCCTGGACGTGGAAGGCAAAAAAAGAATTTTTCTGAAGGCCCCCTAATGGTAAACCAGATGAGTACCACCGATTGGGTGCACCCTCTTGTTTTGGGGGTGAGACCACGGAAGGGACCAGGGTGCTGTGCTGAAGTCACAGCACGGGTTTGCGGCCAAGTTGGGGCAGGAGAGACTGGAGGGACCTTGACCTGCATCCAGCACCATCCTCTGTGTAGCCTGGGCCTCCACCCGCAGTAGCCTCTGCAGCAAGGCCTGATGATTAGGGCTGCAGAGGGCAGTGAGATGGGCAGGGAGCTGGTGAGTGACCCCCCGGAACAGGGCTTGTCAAGCCCACTCCCAGCGCTCGGGCATGTCCCACACGAGCTATGCTGCTCTGTGTCCCTGAGCCCCACAGTGCCAGGTGCCAGGGGAGTCCTCAGGGCCTCCTTTCACCTAGTACAATGCGCTGAGCCTCTCCTCCATGCTCCTCCTAAACATAGCGTGGGCGTGGGGGTACGAAGAACACAAGAGGAACTTGTGTTCTCACGTGGCAGCCCCTGACTCATCCCCGGGCCATCCTGGCAGAGGAACGAAGCACCCCAGGCTGCTGGGCCACACGGAGAAACAGTGTGGACACCGCCCGCCCCCTCCAACAAATGGGGAGGTCAGGGGAGGCAGTGGGTCTCCAAGGATGAGCAGCAATTAGCCAGCGAAGGAGTCAGGGCTCCCTCCCGCTAAGGTACCGCCCAGAGCCCTCGAACTCAGCATCTCCCCACCTCCCAGCCTGCTTCTCCTCCAGCTCCTCGGGATCACGGAGAACGGCGCTCTGTGGGTTCCTGGTACCCCCGACGCCCTTCGCCTTCGCTCCCCAGACTGCACCTAGGACCCGACCCCACTGATGACACACCGGAGTCTTAACTCCTCCCTCTTCCTCCCCTCACTCTGCAGGCCGAGGAACAGCCACAGCCTGGGCCCTGCCCACTCCAGTGCACCCCCACACCCCTGCTGGCACGTCTTTCTAACCAGCATCTCATCCTCTCACTCTTACTGAACCCTGTGCAAGGCCTCCCAGAGCTCTAAGGGTAAAGCCCACGTGTGCTTTCAGGCGGCAGGACCAGGTTCCCACCAGCCCCGCAGTACAGTCTCTTACTCCCCTGCAGAGAGCAACTTTCAGTTCTGAGAACTACCAGAACCACGCGCTCCCGCCCGCCCCCCAGGCCTTCGAACGCGGAACGCCGCATTCCCTCGCCTGTGCCACTTCTCCAGCCCTGCTCCACACAGCCCTCCTCCCCCCGGCCTGGCCGATCCCCGCTCCTCCTGCTCTCAGCTTAACCATTTCTTCCCGGAGCCTCCCAAGGCCATCACCCTACCTGTGTTCTCCCAGGGCATCTTTTTCCCCATCGTGGCCCTTCACTTAATATGCTTTAATCACTTGCTTAGAGTTGGACTTCCTCTGGGAGCTCCCCAAGCACAGAGACAGGTTTCTCTCCCTTAGGCTTTTATTCCAGCCCCACCCCCACCCCCGGCACAGTGCACCTTGCTCAGCGTGGGTGGAGGGAGTGTGGGGAGAGGGGCCCCAGCGCTTCGCAGCAGCTTAGCTGGGTGTGTAAGCGGTGGCGGGAGACGGGTGAGGAGCTTGGGGCCGGCAGTGATGTGGCTCTTCTTGCAGCACTGCTTCCCACCAGAGCCTCCAGCACCCAAGTGCACGGCCAGGTTGGGGGCTCTGTGCTGCTGGTGGCAGAGCGCCCTGCCAGCTTCCAAGTCCGAGAGGCCATCTGGAGATCTCTCTGGCCTTCGGAGGAGCTCCTGGCCACATTTTTCCGGGGCTCCCCAGAGACTCTGTACCGCTCCCGCTTCCTGGGCCGGGCCCAGCTCCACAGCAACCTCAGCCTGGAGCTCCAGCCTCTGGAGTCTGGAGACAGCGGCAACTTCTCTGTGCTGTTGGTGGACACAAGCGGTCGGGCCCAGACCCAGCTCCTGCAGCTCAAGGTGTACGGTGAGTGCGCCCCACACCAGCTCTCCAGCTGCCCACAAAGCGCTGGAAAGGGGTCCTGTGTCCCAGGAGCTGGGGAGGACAGGGTTCCAGAGACCTCTGGCCTCTGACCTCGCAGCTGATTCCGGGACACATCTGAGAAAGCTCCCCAGGTGCTCCCAGGCAGGCGTGCTCCTGTGTGAGGCAGCCCGGCTTTGCCACCCCACAGTCCTTGCCTGAACTCCAGCAGGGTCTTTTCTGGGCTCAGTGGCCTTGGACACAACGCGAAGCCTCCCTAGCATTCACCTTTCTCATTTATAAAATGGGCATCGTCAGTAATATTACACATGGTTGCCCACAAATGCAAGATACACTGCGTTTGGGAAAGCATCAGAGACAGTGGTCTGGCCTACACTCCAAAATTCTAAGATTATAAGATGTGCCATTATTTGACAAAACATTAACAAAGAAAAAATATTGCCAAACTACGACACAATTTTTTTTATTAAAACTTGAAATATAATTGAAGCATGGAATGTTGATTTCATATCGCTTTAAAGAGTTCTTTTAGAAGTATTTAAAGATTTTTAACTATATGACATTCATGGGTTCTCTCAATTATTCATTGTTGCAAAACAAACCACCCCGAAACTTACTGCCCGAAAACAGCCATTTTAATTTCTCACCACCTGCGGGGGGGTGGGGCTCAGCTGGGCGGGTCTTCTGCGCCCCGTGGTTTGGCAGGATCATTCACACAGCCCCACTCGGCCCCTCAGCTGGGGCGGCTGGCTTCACTGGGCACTGGAACAGCAACTTCACCTCCACGCCCTCCAGGCACCTCCTCCACCTTCACCTCCACCACCACCTCCACCTCCTCCACCATCACCTCCACCA